>NW_026871880.1:0-29714 GCF_028564815.1 Eubalaena glacialis | reverse complement strand
CCAGGTTCAAGGGCATCTTCCGACATCGAAAACATGCGTGGGAAACCCAGAAGATGGTACACCGTGTGATCGGGAAAGGGTTCTCAAACGCACCTCATTTCTCCTCTCCTTGTGCTCGGGTTCGCCATTCCAGCCGCTCTACTAACCATCTCCCTACTTGGAGAATCAGCACCTTTAACCTCCTGTTTCGGACAGGTCGCAATTTGGCCTGAGGATGAACGGGAAGAGGGGGAACCAATGAGAGACTAGCTCTAGGTGTTGGGACAGGCACAGGTCACTCTATTTTCCCATCAGGAAGAAGAATGAGCCACAGGCTCAGCCTGCCCCCCGGAACCAGAATACGGCCTGAAGCAATCCTGCGCTTTGGCGGCCAGCTCCCAAAAAAGCGAGTTGACAAACGGAGCTCAGGGGCACTGCAACTCACAAACCTGCAGAGTTATAAATGATAACTCTCGTCCACAAATATATTGAGGGAAGGCAACGAGGAGGATTTGAAAGCAAGGCAGAATTGCAGGAAACAGGTTTCAGGAGGCAGACTCGACTCGCCTTGAAAGCACATGAAAAGCGGCACAGCGTTGACAATGATGCCCTTGGCCAAAAAGGGCGTATGCGTTTTTTCCTGAATATATTCAGGAAAAAACGCATACGCCCTTTTTGGCCAACCAGGCAAGCCGGAAAGGCAAATCAGCGCTACAAAGAAGTCTCGCTTGCCATCGGTCCAAAGGGCCATGCTGAAAAAAGTGTAAAAACCAGAAATGCAGGACAGGCCATGGAGACATGGGAGCCTTGCTACGCTGACGGGCGGGCTGTAAATTGCCAACAGCCACTCTGGAGAAGTGTACGGTGTGTCCTGAAACATGTAATAAGCACAGCTTAGAGAGCATAGGGCACTTCCACTCATGGGCGTATAAATCGGGAAACCTAAAAATCAACAAGACACAGGCACCCCAAAGTTTAGGCTGCTCTGTTTCCAAGAACCTCCACTTCGCTACACCTTCAATATCCCAGGAAAGCGAAAAATGGATAAAGAAGTTGTGGTACTTAGGCACAATGGAATATCACTCAGCCATGAAATCAATGTCATAAGGCTAGTAGCAGCAGGATGAGTGGATTTAGGTACGATGACTCTCAGTGAAATAAGTCACAGAGAAAAGGACACTTATCCTAAGATATCACTTATAGAGGGAATGTCAAAATCGCTACACTTGAACGGAATTACAAAACAGAACAGAGTCACACATTTAGAAAACACACTATGGCTGCTTAACGGGAAAGGTGAGGTGGGGTGATGCATAAAACAAGGGTTTGAAATTAGCTCAGATACCGTTCCACAAGCCGAATATGTAATAGACAAGACCTACCCCCTGCTCAGTGAACTGGACTCAACAGCCCCTATTCACCGCCCAAGAATATATCTGACTAGTAAGAGTCTTAAAACCTAGGTATTGATCTCTCTCTGGAAGTGCATCAAGAGGGTGTAAAGCGGCATAAACACAGCAGTGAAAAGCAGCGAAACCCCATTATAAAAATAGATTACTTAAAAAAAAAACCCCAGAAAACAAAGACAGTGAAAGAGAGAGAAATTCTTCCAAAATCCGTTCAGGGGCTCTGATGCAACCTGGATTGACCATATCTAGACCCACAGCTGGATGAGACATGAGGCTGGACACTCTTGGGGCTGAGAGGATTGGTGAGCTTGGGTGAGCAAACGCAGACCCTTTAAAGTCCTACTGCGTGGTACCCATGCCGTGGGTCCCAAATCTCCAGGTTCAAGGGCATCTTCCGACATCGAAAACATGCGTGGGAAACCCAGAAGATGGTACACCGTGTGATCGGGAAAGGGTTCTCAAACGCACCTCATTTCTCCTCTCCTTGTGCTCGGGTTCGCCATTCCAGCCGCTCTACTAACCATCTCCCTACTTGGAGAATCAGCACCTTTAACCTCCTGTTTCGGACAGGTCGCAATTTGGCCTGAGGATGAACGGGAAGAGGGGGAACCAATGAGAGACTAGCTCTAGGTGTTGGGACAGGCACAGGTCACTCTATTTTCCCATCAGGAAGAAGAATGAGCCACAGGCTCAGCCTGCCCCCCGGAACCAGAATACGGCCTGAAGCAATCCTGCGCTTTGGCGGCCAGCTCCCAAAAAAGCGAGTTGACAAACGGAGCTCAGGGGCACTGCAACTCACAAACCTGCAGAGTTATAAATGATAACTCTCGTCCACAAATATATTGAGGGAAGGCAACGAGGAGGATTTGAAAGCAAGGCAGAATTGCAGGAAACAGGTTTCAGGAGGCAGACTCGACTCGCCTTGAAAGCACATGAAAAGCGGCACAGCGTTGACAATGATGCCCTTGGCCAAAAAGGGCGTATGCGTTTTTTCCTGAATATATTCAGGAAAAAACGCATACGCCCTTTTTGGCCAACCAGGCAAGCCCGAAAGGCAAATCAGCGCTACAAAGAAGTCTCGCTTGCCATCGGTCCAAAGGGCCATGCTGAAAAAAGTGTAAAAACCAGAAATGCAGGACAGGCCATGGAGACATGGGAGCCTTGCTACGCTGACGGGCGGGCTGTAAATTGCCAACAGCCACTCTGGAGAAGTGTACGGTGTGTCCTGAAACATGTAATAAGCACAGCTTAGAGAGCATAGGGCACTTCCACTCATGGGCGTATAAATCGGGAAACCTAAAAATCAACAAGACACAGGCACCCCAAAGTTTAGGGCTGCTCTGTTTCCAAGAACCTCCACTTCGCTACACCTTCAATATCCCAGGAAAGCGAAAAATGGATAAAGAAGTTGTGGTACTTAGGCACAATGGAATATCACTCAGCCATGAAATCAATGTCATAAGGCTAGTAGCAGCAGGATGAGTGGATTTAGGTACGATGACTCTCAGTGAAATAAGTCACAGAGAAAAGGACACTTATCCTAAGATATCACTTATAGAGGGAACGTCAAAATCGCTACACTTGAACGGAATTACAAAACAGAACAGAGTCACACATTTAGAAAACACACTATGGCTGCTTAACGGGAAAGGTGAGGTGGGGTGATGCATAAAACAAGGGTTTGAAATTAGCTCAGATACCGTTCCACAAGCCGAATATGTAATAGACAAGACCTACCCCCTGCTCAGTGAACTGGACTCAACAGCCCCTATTCACCGCCCAAGAATATATCTGACTAGTAAGAGTCTTAAAACCTAGGTATTGATCTCTCTCTGGAAGTGCATCAAGAGGGTGTAAAGCGGCATAAACACAGCAGTGAAAAGCAGCGAAACCCCATTATAAAAATAGATTACTTAAAAAAAAACCCCAGAAAACAAAGACAGTGAAAGAGAGAGAAATTCTTCCAAAATCCGTTCAGGGGCTCTGATGCAACCTGGATTGACCATATCTAGACCCACAGCTGGATGAGACATGAGGCTGGACACTCTTGGGGCTGAGAGGATTGGTGAGCTTGGGTGAGCAAACGCAGACCCTTTAAAGTCCTACTGCGTGGTACCCATGCCGTGGGTCCCAAATCTCCAGGTTCAAGGGCATCTTCCGACATCGAAAACATGCGTGGGAAACCCAGAAGATGGTACACCGTGTGATCGGGAAAGGGTTCTCAAACGCACCTCATTTCTCCTCTCCTTGTGCTCGGGTTCGCCATTCCAGCCGCTCTACTAACCATCTCCCTACTTGGAGAATCAGCACCTTTAACCTCCTGTTTCGGACAGGTCGCAATTTGGCCTGAGGATGAACGGGAAGAGGGGGAACCAATGAGAGACTAGCTCTAGGTGTTGGGACAGGCACAGGTCACTCTATTTTCCCATCAGGAAGAAGAATGAGCCACAGGCTCAGCCTGCCCCCCGGAACCAGAATACGGCCTGAAGCAATCCTGCGCTTTGGCGGCCAGCTCCCAAAAAAGCGAGTTGACAAACGGAGCTCAGGGGCACTGCAACTCACAAACCTGCAGAGTTATAAATGATAACTCTCGTCCACAAATATATTGAGGGAAGGCAACGAGGAGGATTTGAAAGCAAGGCAGAATTGCAGGAAACAGGTTTCAGGAGGCAGACTCGACTCGCCTTGAAAGCACATGAAAAGCGGCACAGCGTTGACAATGATGCCCTTGGCCAAAAAGGGCGTATGCGTTTTTTCCTGAATATATTCAGGAAAAAACGCATACGCCCTTTTTGGCCAACCAGGCAAGCCCGAAAGGCAAATCAGCGCTACAAAGAAGTCTCGCTTGCCATCGGTCCAAAGGGCCATGCTGAAAAAAGTGTAAAAACCAGAAATGCAGGACAGGCCATGGAGACATGGGAGCCTTGCTACGCTGACGGGCGGGCTGTAAATTGCCAACAGCCACTCTGGAGAAGTGTACGGTGTGTCCTGAAACATGTAATAAGCACAGCTTAGAGAGCATAGGGCACTTCCACTCATGGGCGTATAAATCGGGAAACCTAAAAATCAACAAGACACAGGCACCCCAAAGTTTAGGGCTGCTCTGTTTCCAAGAACCTCCACTTCGCTACACCTTCAATATCCCAGGAAAGCGAAAAATGGATAAAGAAGTTGTGGTACTTAGGCACAATGGAATATCACTCAGCCATGAAATCAATGTCATAAGGCTAGTAGCAGCAGGATGAGTGGATTTAGGTACGATGACTCTCAGTGAAATAAGTCACAGAGAAAAGGACACTTATCCTAAGATATCACTTATAGAGGGAACGTCAAAATCGCTACACTTGAACGGAATTACAAAACAGAACAGAGTCACACATTTAGAAAACACACTATGGCTGCTTAACGGGAAAGGTGAGGTGGGGTGATGCATAAAACAAGGGTTTGAAATTAGCTCAGATACCGTTCCACAAGCCGAATATGTAATAGACAAGACCTACCCCCTGCTCAGTGAACTGGACTCAACAGCCCCTATTCACCGCCCAAGAATATATCTGACTAGTAAGAGTCTTAAAACCTAGGTATTGATCTCTCTCTGGAAGTGCATCAAGAGGGTGTAAAGCGGCATAAACACAGCAGTGAAAAGCAGCGAAACCCCATTATAAAAATAGATTACTTAAAAAAAAACCCCAGAAAACAAAGACAGTGAAAGAGAGAGAAATTCTTCCAAAATCCGTTCAGGGGCTCTGATGCAACCTGGATTGACCATATCTAGACCCACAGCTGGATGAGACATGAGGCTGGACACTCTTGGGGCTGAGAGGATTGGTGAGCTTGGGTGAGCAAACGCAGACCCTTTAAAGTCCTACTGCGTGGTACCCATGCCGTGGGTCCCAAATCTCCAGGTTCAAGGGCATCTTCCGACATCGAAAACATGCGTGGGAAACCCAGAAGATGGTACACCGTGTGATCGGGAAAGGGTTCTCAAACGCACCTCATTTCTCCTCTCCTTGTGCTCGGGTTCGCCATTCCAGCCGCTCTACTAACCATCTCCCTACTTGGAGAATCAGCACCTTTAACCTCCTGTTTCGGACAGGTCGCAATTTGGCCTGAGGATGAACGGGAAGAGGGGGAACCAATGAGAGACTAGCTCTAGGTGTTGGGACAGGCACAGGTCACTCTATTTTCCCATCAGGAAGAAGAATGAGCCACAGGCTCAGCCTGCCCCCCGGAACCAGAATACGGCCTGAAGCAATCCTGCGCTTTGGCGGCCAGCTCCCAAAAAAGCGAGTTGACAAACGGAGCTCAGGGGCACTGCAACTCACAAACCTGCAGAGTTATAAATGATAACTCTCGTCCACAAATATATTGAGGGAAGGCAACGAGGAGGATTTGAAAGCAAGGCAGAATTGCAGGAAACAGGTTTCAGGAGGCAGACTCGACTCGCCTTGAAAGCACATGAAAAGCGGCACAGCGTTGACAATGATGCCCTTGGCCAAAAAGGGCGTATGCGTTTTTTCCTGAATATATTCAGGAAAAAACGCATACGCCCTTTTTGGCCAACCAGGCAAGCCCGAAAGGCAAATCAGCGCTACAAAGAAGTCTCGCTTGCCATCGGTCCAAAGGGCCATGCTGAAAAAAGTGTAAAAACCAGAAATGCAGGACAGGCCATGGAGACATGGGAGCCTTGCTACGCTGACGGGCGGGCTGTAAATTGCCAACAGCCACTCTGGAGAAGTGTACGGTGTGTCCTGAAACATGTAATAAGCACAGCTTAGAGAGCATAGGGCACTTCCACTCATGGGCGTATAAATCGGGAAACCTAAAAATCAACAAGACACAGGCACCCCAAAGTTTAGGGCTGCTCTGTTTCCAAGAACCTCCACTTCGCTACACCTTCAATATCCCAGGAAAGCGAAAAATGGATAAAGAAGTTGTGGTACTTAGGCACAATGGAATATCACTCAGCCATGAAATCAATGTCATAAGGCTAGTAGCAGCAGGATGAGTGGATTTAGGTACGATGACTCTCAGTGAAATAAGTCACAGAGAAAAGGACACTTATCCTAAGATATCACTTATAGAGGGAACGTCAAAATCGCTACACTTGAACGGAATTACAAAACAGAACAGAGTCACACATTTAGAAAACACACTATGGCTGCTTAACGGGAAAGGTGAGGTGGGGTGATGCATAAAACAAGGGTTTGAAATTAGCTCAGATACCGTTCCACAAGCCGAATATGTAATAGACAAGACCTACCCCCTGCTCAGTGAACTGGACTCAACAGCCCCTATTCACCGCCCAAGAATATATCTGACTAGTAAGAGTCTTAAAACCTAGGTATTGATCTCTCTCTGGAAGTGCATCAAGAGGGTGTAAAGCGGCATAAACACAGCAGTGAAAAGCAGCGAAACCCCATTATAAAAATAGATTACTTTAAAAAAAACCCCAGAAAACAAAGACAGTGAAAGAGAGAGAAATTCTTCCAAAATCCGTTCAGGGGCTCTGATGCAACCTGGATTGACCATATCTAGACCCACAGCTGGATGAGACATGAGGCTGGACACTCTTGGGGCTGAGAGGATTGGTGAGCTTGGGTGAGCAAACGCAGACCCTTTAAAGTCCTACTGCGTGGTACCCATGCCGTGGGTCCCAAATCTCCAGGTTCAAGGGCATCTTCCGACATCGAAAACATGCGTGGGAAACCCAGAAGATGGTACACCGTGTGATCGGGAAAGGGTTCTCAAACGCACCTCATTTCTCCTCTCCTTGTGCTCGGGTTCGCCATTCCAGCCGCTCTACTAACCATCTCCCTACTTGGAGAATCAGCACCTTTAACCTCCTGTTTCGGACAGGTCGCAATTTGGCCTGAGGATGAACGGGAAGAGGGGGAACCAATGAGAGACTAGCTCTAGGTGTTGGGACAGGCACAGGTCACTCTATTTTCCCATCAGGAAGAAGAATGAGCCACAGGCTCAGCCTGCCCCCCGGAACCAGAATACGGCCTGAAGCAATCCTGCGCTTTGGCGGCCAGCTCCCAAAAAAGCGAGTTGACAAACGGAGCTCAGGGGCACTGCAACTCACAAACCTGCAGAGTTATAAATGATAACTCTCGTCCACAAATATATTGAGGGAAGGCAACGAGGAGGATTTGAAAGCAAGGCAGAATTGCAGGAAACAGGTTTCAGGAGGCAGACTCGACTCGCCTTGAAAGCACATGAAAAGCGGCACAGCGTTGACAATGATGCCCTTGGCCAAAAAGGGCGTATGCGTTTTTTCCTGAATATATTCAGGAAAAAACGCATACGCCCTTTTTGGCCAACCAGGCAAGCCCGAAAGGCAAATCAGCGCTACAAAGAAGTCTCGCTTGCCATCGGTCCAAAGGGCCATGCTGAAAAAAGTGTAAAAACCAGAAATGCAGGACAGGCCATGGAGACATGGGAGCCTTGCTACGCTGACGGGCGGGCTGTAAATTGCCAACAGCCACTCTGGAGAAGTGTACGGTGTGTCCTGAAACATGTAATAAGCACAGCTTAGAGAGCATAGGGCACTTCCACTCATGGGCGTATAAATCGGGAAACCTAAAAATCAACAAGACACAGGCACCCCAAAGTTTAGGGCTGCTCTGTTTCCAAGAACCTCCACTTCGCTACACCTTCAATATCCCAGGAAAGCGAAAAATGGATAAAGAAGTTGTGGTACTTAGGCACAATGGAATATCACTCAGCCATGAAATCAATGTCATAAGGCTAGTAGCAGCAGGATGAGTGGATTTAGGTACGATGACTCTCAGTGAAATAAGTCACAGAGAAAAGGACACTTATCCTAAGATATCACTTATAGAGGGAACGTCAAAATCGCTACACTTGAACGGAATTACAAAACAGAACAGAGTCACACATTTAGAAAACACACTATGGCTGCTTAACGGGAAAGGTGAGGTGGGGTGATGCATAAAACAAGGGTTTGAAATTAGCTCAGATACCGTTCCACAAGCCGAATATGTAATAGACAAGACCTACCCCCTGCTCAGTGAACTGGACTCAACAGCCCCTATTCACCGCCCAAGAATATATCTGACTAGTAAGAGTCTTAAAACCTAGGTATTGATCTCTCTCTGGAAGTGCATCAAGAGGGTGTAAAGCGGCATAAACACAGCAGTGAAAAGCAGCGAAACCCCATTATAAAAATAGATTACTTAAAAAAAAACCCCAGAAAACAAAGACAGTGAAAGAGAGAGAAATTCTTCCAAAATCCGTTCAGGGGCTCTGATGCAACCTGGATTGACCATATCTAGACCCACAGCTGGATGAGACATGAGGCTGGACACTCTTGGGGCTGAGAGGATTGGTGAGCTTGGGTGAGCAAACGCAGACCCTTTAAAGTCCTACTGCGTGGTACCCATGCCGTGGGTCCCAAATCTCCAGGTTCAAGGGCATCTTCCGACATCGAAAACATGCGTGGGAAACCCAGAAGATGGTACACCGTGTGATCGGGAAAGGGTTCTCAAACGCACCTCATTTCTCCTCTCCTTGTGCTCGGGTTCGCCATTCCAGCCGCTCTACTAACCATCTCCCTACTTGGAGAATCAGCACCTTTAACCTCCTGTTTCGGACAGGTCGCAATTTGGCCTGAGGATGAACGGGAAGAGGGGGAACCAATGAGAGACTAGCTCTAGGTGTTGGGACAGGCACAGGTCACTCTATTTTCCCATCAGGAAGAAGAATGAGCCACAGGCTCAGCCTGCCCCCCGGAACCAGAATACGGCCTGAAGCAATCCTGCGCTTTGGCGGCCAGCTCCCAAAAAAGCGAGTTGACAAACGGAGCTCAGGGGCACTGCAACTCACAAACCTGCAGAGTTATAAATGATAACTCTCGTCCACAAATATATTGAGGGAAGGCAACGAGGAGGATTTGAAAGCAAGGCAGAATTGCAGGAAACAGGTTTCAGGAGGCAGACTCGACTCGCCTTGAAAGCACATGAAAAGCGGCACAGCGTTGACAATGATGCCCTTGGCCAAAAAGGGCGTATGCGTTTTTTCCTGAATATATTCAGGAAAAAACGCATACGCCCTTTTTGGCCAACCAGGCAAGCCGGAAAGGCAAATCAGCGCTACAAAGAAGTCTCGCTTGCCATCGGTCCAAAGGGCCATGCTGAAAAAAGTGTAAAAACCAGAAATGCAGGACAGGCCATGGAGACATGGGAGCCTTGCTACGCTGACGGGCGGGCTGTAAATTGCCAACAGCCACTCTGGAGAAGTGTACGGTGTGTCCTGAAACATGTAATAAGCACAGCTTAGAGAGCATAGGGCACTTCCACTCATGGGCGTATAAATCGAGAAACCTAAAAATCAACAAGACACAGGCACCCCAAAGTTTAGGGCTGCTCTGTTTCCAAGAACCTCCACTTCGGTACACCTTCAATATCCCAGGAAAGCGAAAAATGGATAAAGAAGTTGTGGTACTTAGGCACAATGGAATATCACTCAGCCATGGAATCAATGTCATAAGGCTAGTAGCAGCAGGATGAGTGGATTTAGGTACGATGACTCTCAGTGAAATAAGTCACAGAGAAAAAGACACTTATCCTAAGATATCACTGAGAGAGGGAACGTCAAAATCGCTACACTTGAACGGAATTACAAAACAGAACAGAGTCACACATGTAGAAAACACACTATGGCTGCTTAACGGGAAAGGTGAGGTGGGGTGATGCATAAAACAAGGGTTTGAAATTAGCTCAGATACCGTTCCACAAGCCGAATATGTAATAGACAAGACCTACCCCCTGCTCAGTGAACTGGACTCAACAGCCCCTATTCACCGCCCAAGAATATATCTGACTAGTAAGAGTCTTAAAACCTAGGTATTGATCTCTCTCTGGAAGTGCATCAAGAGGGTGTAAAGCGGCATAAACACAGCAGTGAAAAGCAGCGAAACCCCATTATAAAAATAGATTACTTAAAAAAAAAACCCCCAGAAAACAAAGACAGTGAAAGAGAGAGAAATTCTTCCAAAATCCGTTCAGGGGCTCTGATGCAACCTGGATTGACCATATCTAGACCCACAGCTGGATGAGACATGAGGCTGGACACTCTTGGGGCTGAGAGGATTGGTGAGCTTGGGTGAGCAAACGCAGACCCTTTAAAGTCCTACTGCGTGGTACCCATGCCGTGGGTCCCAAATCTCCAGGTTCAAGGGCATCTTCCGACATCGAAAACATGCGTGGGAAACCCAGAAGATGGTACACCGTGTGATCGGGAAAGGGTTCTCAAACGCACCTCATTTCTCCTCTCCTTGTGCTCGGGTTCGCCATTCCAGCCGCTCTACTAACCATCTCCCTACTTGGAGAATCAGCACCTTTAACCTCCTGTTTCGGACAGGTCGCAATTTGGCCTGAGGATGAACGGGAAGAGGGGGAACCAATGAGAGACTAGCTCTAGGTGTTGGGACAGGCACAGGTCACTCTATTTTCCCATCAGGAAGAAGAATGAGCCACAGGCTCAGCCTGCCCCCCGGAACCAGAATACGGCCTGAAGCAATCCTGCGCTTTGGCGGCCAGCTCCCAAAAAAGCGAGTTGACAAACGGAGCTCAGGGGCACTGCAACTCACAAACCTGCAGAGTTATAAATGATAACTCTCGTCCACAAATATATTGAGGGAAGGCAACGAGGAGGATTTGAAAGCAAGGCAGAATTGCAGGAAACAGGTTTCAGGAGGCAGACTCGACTCGCCTTGAAAGCACATGAAAAGCGGCACAGCGTTGACAATGATGCCCTTGGCCAAAAAGGGCGTATGCGTTTTTTCCTGAATATATTCAGGAAAAAACGCATACGCCCTTTTTGGCCAACCAGGCAAGCCGGAAAGGCAAATCAGCGCTACAAAGAAGTCTCGCTTGCCATCGGTCAAAAGGGCCATGCTGAAAAAAGTGTAAAAACCAGAAATGCAGGACAGGCCATGGAGACATGGGAGCCTTGCTACGCTGACGGGCGGGCTGTAAATTGCCAACAGCCACTCTGGAGAAGTGTACGGTGTGTCCTGAAACATGTAATAAGCACAGCTTAGAGAGCATAGGGCACTTCCACTCATGGGCGTATAAATCGAGAAACCTAAAAATCAACAAGACACAGGCACCCCAAAGTTTAGGGCTGCTCTGTTTCCAAGAACCTCCACTTCGGTACACCTTCAATATCCCAGGAAAGCGAAAAATGGATAAAGAAGTTGTGGTACTTAGGCACAATGGAATATCACTCAGCCATGGAATCAATGTCATAAGGCTAGTAGCAGCAGGATGAGTGGATTTAGGTACGATGACTCTCAGTGAAATAAGTCACAGAGAAAAAGACACTTATCCTAAGATATCACTGAGAGAGGGAACGTCAAAATCGCTACACTTGAACGGAATTACAAAACAGAACAGAGTCACACATGTAGAAAACACACTATGGCTGCTTAACGGGAAAGGTGAGGTGGGGTGATGCATAAAACAAGGGTTTGAAATTAGCTCAGATACCGTTCCACAAGCCGAATATGTAATAGACAAGACCTACCCCCTGCTCAGTGAACTGGACTCAACAGCCCCTATTCACCGCCCAAGAATATATCTGACTAGTAAGAGTCTTAAAACCTAGGTATTGATCTCTCTCTGGAAGTGCATCAAGAGGGTGTAAAGCGGCATAAACACAGCAGTGAAAAGCAGCGAAACCCCATTATAAAAATAGATTACTTAAAAAAAAAACCCCCAGAAAACAAAGACAGTGAAAGAGAGAGAAATTCTTCCAAAATCCGTTCAGGGGCTCTGATGCAACCTGGATTGACCATATCTAGACCCACAGCTGGATGAGACATGAGGCTGGACACTCTTGGGGCTGAGAGGATTGGTGAGCTTGGGTGAGCAAACGCAGACCCTTTAAAGTCCTACTGCGTGGTACCCATGCCGTGGGTCCCAAATCTCCAGGTTCAAGGGCATCTTCCGACATCGAAAACATGCGTGGGAAACCCAGAAGATGGTACACCGTGTGATCGGGAAAGGGTTCTCAAACGCACCTCATTTCTCCTCTCCTTGTGCTCGGGTTCGCCATTCCAGCCGCTCTACTAACCATCTCCCTACTTGGAGAATCAGCACCTTTAACCTCCTGTTTCGGACAGGTCGCAATTTGGCCTGAGGATGAACGGGAAGAGGGGGAACCAATGAGAGACTAGCTCTAGGTGTTGGGACAGGCACAGGTCACTCTATTTTCCCATCAGGAAGAAGAATGAGCCACAGGCTCAGCCTGCCCCCCGGAACCAGAATACGGCCTGAAGCAATCCTGCGCTTTGGCGGCCAGCTCCCAAAAAAGCGAGTTGACAAACGGAGCTCAGGGGCACTGCAACTCACAAACCTGCAGAGTTATAAATGATAACTCTCGTCCACAAATATATTGAGGGAAGGCAACGAGGAGGATTTGAAAGCAAGGCAGAATTGCAGGAAACAGGTTTCAGGAGGCAGACTCGACTCGCCTTGAAAGCACATGAAAAGCGGCACAGCGTTGACAATGATGCCCTTGGCCAAAAAGGGCGTATGCGTTTTTTCCTGAATATATTCAGGAAAAAACGCATACGCCCTTTTTGGCCAACCAGGCAAGCCGGAAAGGCAAATCAGCGCTACAAAGAAGTCTCGCTTGCCATCGGTCCAAAGGGCCATGCTGAAAAAAGTGTAAAAACCAGAAATGCAGGACAGGCCATGGAGACATGGGAGCCTTGCTACGCTGACGGGCGGGCTGTAAATTGCCAACAGCCACTCTGGAGAAGTGTACGGTGTGTCCTGAAACATGTAATAAGCACAGCTTAGAGAGCATAGGGCACTTCCACTCATGGGCGTATAAATCGGGAAACCTAAAAATCAACAAGACACAGGCACCCCAAAGTTTAGGGCTGCTCTGTTTCCAAGAACCTCCACTTCGGTACACCTTCAATATCCCAGGAAAGCGAAAAATGGATAAAGAAGTTGTGGTACTTAGGCACAATGGAATATCACTCAGCCATGGAATCAATGTCATAAGGCTAGTAGCAGCAGGATGAGTGGATTTAGGTACGATGACTCTCAGTGAAATAAGTCACAGAGAAAAAGACACTTATCCTAAGATATCACTGAGAGAGGGAACGTCAAAATCGCTACACTTGAACGGAATTACAAAACAGAGCAGAGTCACACATGTAGAAAACACACTATGGCTGCTTAACGGGAAAGGTGAGGTGGGGTGATGCATAAAACAAGGGTTTGAAATTAGCTCAGATACCGTTCCACAAGCCGAATATGTAATAGACAAGACCTACTCCCTGCTCAGTGAACTGGACTCAACAGCCCCTATTCACCGCCCAAGAATATATCTGACTAGTAAGAGTCTTAAAACCTAGGTATTGATCTCTCTCTGGAAGTGCATCAAGAGGGTGTAAAGCGGCATAAACACAGCAGTGAAAAGCAGCGAAACCCCATTATAAAAATAGATTACTTAAAAAAAAAAACCCCAGAAAACAAAGACAGTGAAAGAGAGAGAAATTCTTCCAAAATCCGTTCAGGGGCTCTGATGCAACCTGGATTGACCATATCTAGACCCACAGCTGGATGAGACATGAGGCTGGACACTCTTGGGGCTGAGAGGATTGGTGAGCTTGGGTGAGCAAACGCAGACCCTTTAAAGTCCTACTGCGTGGTACCCATGCCGTGGGTCCCAAATCTCCAGGTTCAAGGGCATCTTCCGACATCGAAAACATGCGTGGGAAACCCAGAAGATGGTACACCGTGTGATCGGGAAAGGGTTCTCAAACGCACCTCATTTCTCCTCTCCTTGTGCTCGGGTTCGCCATTCCAGCCGCTCTACTAACCATCTCCCTACTTGGAGAATCAGCACCTTTAACCTCCTGTTTCGGACAGGTCGCAATTTGGCCTGAGGATGAACGGGAAGAGGGGGAACCAATGAGAGACTAGCTCTAGGTGTTGGGACAGGCACAGGTCACTCTATTTTCCCATCAGGAAGAAGAATGAGCCACAGGCTCAGCCTGCCCCCCGGAACCAGAATACGGCCTGAAGCAATCCTGCGCTTTGGCGGCCAGCTCCCAAAAAAGCGAGTTGACAAACGGAGCTCAGGGGCACTGCAACTCACAAACCTGCAGAGTTATAAATGATAACTCTCGTCCACAAATATATTGAGGGAAGGCAACGAGGAGGATTTGAAAGCAAGGCAGAATTGCAGGAAACAGGTTTCAGGAGGCAGACTCGACTCGCCTTGAAAGCACATGAAAAGCGGCACAGCGTTGACAATGATGCCCTTGGCCAAAAAGGGCGTATGCGTTTTTCCCTGAATATATTCAGGAAAAAACGCATACGCCCTTTTTGGCCAACCAGGCAAGCCGGAAAGGCAAATCAGCGCTACAAAGAAGTCTCGCTTGCCATCGGTCCAAAGGGCCATGCTGAAAAAAGTGTAAAAACCAGAAATGCAGGACAGGCCATGGAGACATGGGAGCCTTGCTACGCTGACGGGCGGGCTGTAAATTGCCAACAGCCACTCTGGAGAAGTGTACGGTGTGTCCTGAAACATGTAATAAGCACAGCTTAGAGAGCATAGGGCACTTCCACTCATGGGCGTATAAATCGGGAAACCTAAAAATCAACAAGACACAGGCACCCCAAAGTTTAGGGCTGCTCTGTTTCCAAGAACCTCCACTTCGGTACACCTTCAATATCCCAGGAAAGCGAAAAATGGATAAAGAAGTTGTGGTACTTAGGCACAATGGAATATCACTCAGCCATGGAATCAATGTCATAAGGCTAGTAGCAGCAGGATGAGTGGATTTAGGTACGATGACTCTCAGTGAAATAAGTCACAGAGAAAAAGACACTTATCCTAAGATATCACTTATAGAGGGAATGTCAAAATCGCTACACTTGAACGGAATTACAAAACAGAGCAGAGTCACACATGTAGAAAACACACTATGGCTGCTTAACGGGAAAGGTGAGGTGGGGTGATGCATAAAACAAGGGTTTGAAATTAGCTCAGATACCGTTCCACAAGCCGAATATGTAATAGACAAGACCTACTCCCTGCTCAGTGAACTGGACTCAACAGCCCCTATTCACCGCCCAAGAATATATCTGACTAGTAAGAGTCTTAAAACCTAGGTATTGATCTCTCTCTGGAAGTGCATCAAGAGGGTGTAAAGCGGCATAAACACAGCAGTGAAAAGCAGCGAAACCCCATTATAAAAATAGATTACTTAAAAAAAAAAACCCCAGAAAACAAAGACAGTGAAAGAGAGAGAAATTCTTCCAAAATCCGTTCAGGGGCTCTGATGCAACCTGGATTGACCATATCTAGACCCACAGCTGGATGAGACATGAGGCTGGACACTCTTGGGGCTGAGAGGATTGGTGAGCTTGGGTGAGCAAACGCAGACCCTTTAAAGTCCTACTGCGTGGTACCCATGCCGTGGGTCCCAAATCTCCAGGTTCAAGGGCATCTTCCGACATCGAAAACATGCGTGGGAAACCCAGAAGATGGTACACCGTGTGATCGGGAAAGGGTTCTCAAACGCACCTCATTTCTCCTCTCCTTGTGCTCGGGTTCGCCATTCCAGCCGCTCTACTAACCATCTCCCTACTTGGAGAATCAGCACCTTTAACCTCCTGTTTCGGACAGGTCGCAATTTGGCCTGAGGATGAACGGGAAGAGGGGGAACCAATGAGAGACTAGCTCTAGGTGTTGGGACAGGCACAGGTCACTCTATTTTCCCATCAGGAAGAAGAATGAGCCACAGGCTCAGCCTGCCCCCCGGAACCAGAATACGGCCTGAAGCAATCCTGCGCTTTGGCGGCCAGCTCCCAAAAAAGCGAGTTGACAAACGGAGCTCAGGGGCACTGCAACTCACAAACCTGCAGAGTTATAAATGATAACTCTCGTCCACAAATATATTGAGGGAAGGCAACGAGGAGGATTTGAAAGCAAGGCAGAATTGCAGGAAACAGGTTTCAGGAGGCAGACTCGACTCGCCTTGAAAGCACATGAAAAGCGGCACAGCGTTGACAATGATGCCCTTGGCCAAAAAGGGCGTATGCGTTTTTCCCTGAATATATTCAGGAAAAAACGCATACGCCCTTTTTGGCCAACCAGGCAAGCCGGAAAGGCAAATCAGCGCTACAAAGAAGTCTCGCTTGCCATCGGTCCAAAGGGCCATGCTGAAAAAAGTGTAAAAACCAGAAATGCAGGACAGGCCATGGAGACATGGGAGCCTTGCTACGCTGACGGGCGGGCTGTAAATTGCCAACAGCCACTCTGGAGAAGTGTACGGTGTGTCCTGAAACATGTAATAAGCACAGCTTAGAGAGCATAGGGCACTTCCACTCATGGGCGTATAAATCGGGAAACCTAAAAATCAACAAGACACAGGCACCCCAAAGTTTAGGGCTGCTCTGTTTCCAAGAACCTCCACTTCGGTACACCTTCAATATCCCAGGAAAGCGAAAAATGGATAAAGAAGTTGTGGTACTTAGGCACAATGGAATATCACTCAGCCATGGAATCAATGTCATAAGGCTAGTAGCAGCAGGATGAGTGGATTTAGGTACGATGACTCTCAGTGAAATAAGTCACAGAGAAAAAGACACTTATCCTAAGATATCACTTATAGAGGGAATGTCAAAATCGCTACACTTGAACGGAATTACAAAACAGAGCAGAGTCACACATGTAGAAAACACACTATGGCTGCTTAACGGGAAAGGTGAGGTGGGGTGATGCATAAAACAAGGGTTTGAAATTAGCTCAGATACCATTCCACAAGCCGAATATGTAATAGACAAGACCTACTCCCTGCTCAGTGAACTGGACTCAACAGCCCCTATTCACCGCCCAAGAATATATCTGACTAGTAAGAGTCTTAAAACCTAGGTATTGATCTCTCTCTGGAAGTGCATCAAGAGGGTGTAAAGCGGCATAAACACAGCAGTGAAAAGCAGCGAAACCCCATTATAAAAATAGATTACTTAAAAAAAAAAACCCCAGAAAACAAAGACAGTGAAAGAGAGAGAAATTCTTCCAAAATCCGTTCAGGGGCTCTGATGCAACCTGGATTGACCATATCTAGACCCACAGCTGGATGAGACATGAGGCTGGACACTCTTGGGGCTGAGAGGATTGGTGAGCTTGGGTGAGCAAACGCAGACCCTTTAAAGTCCTACTGCGTGGTACCCATGCCGTGGGTCCCAAATCTCCAGGTTCAAGGGCATCTTCCGACATCGAAAACATGCGTGGGAAACCCAGAAGATGGTACACCGTGTGATCGGGAAAGGGTTCTCAAACGCACCTCATTTCTCCTCTCCTTGTGCTCGGGTTCGCCATTCCAGCCGCTCTACTAACCATCTCCCTACTTGGAGAATCAGCACCTTTAACCTCCTGTTTCGGACAGGTCGCAATTTGGCCTGAGGATGAACGGGAAGAGGGGGAACCAATGAGAGACTAGCTCTAGGTGTTGGGACAGGCACAGGTCACTCTATTTTCCCATCAGGAAGAAGAATGAGCCACAGGCTCAGCCTGCCCCCCGGAACCAGAATACGGCCTGAAGCAATCCTGCGCTTTGGCGGCCAGCTCCCAAAAAAGCGAGTTGACAAACGGAGCTCAGGGGCACTGCAACTCACAAACCTGCAGAGTTATAAATGATAACTCTCGTCCACAAATATATTGAGGGAAGGCAACGAGGAGGATTTGAAAGCAAGGCAGAATTGCAGGAAACAGGTTTCAGGAGGCAGACTCGACTCGCCTTGAAAGCACATGAAAAGCGGCACAGCGTTGACAATGATGCCCTTGGCCAAAAAGGGCGTATGCGTTTTTTCCTGAATATATTCAGGAAAAAACGCATACGCCCTTTTTGGCCAACCAGGCAAGCCGGAAAGGCAAATCAGCGCTACAAAGAAGTCTCGCTTGCCATCGGTCCAAAGGGCCATGCTGAAAAAAGTGTAAAAACCAGAAATGCAGGACAGGCCATGGAGACATGGGAGCCTTGCTACGCTGACGGGCGGGCTGTAAATTGCCAACAGCCACTCTGGAGAAGTGTACGGTGTGTCCTGAAACATGTAATAAGCACAGCTTAGAGAGCATAGGGCACTTCCACTCATGGGCGTATAAATCGGGAAACCTAAAAATCAACAAGACACAGGCACCCCAAAGTTTAGGGCTGCTCTGTTTCCAAGAACCTCCACTTCGGTACACCTTCAATATCCCAGGAAAGCGAAAAATGGATAAAGAAGTTGTGGTACTTAGGCACAATGGAATATCACTCAGCCATGGAATCAATGTCATAAGGCTAGTAGCAGCAGGATGAGTGGATTTAGGTACGATGACTCTCAGTGAAATAAGTCACAGAGAAAAAGACACTTATCCTAAGATATCACTTATAGAGGGAATGTCAAAATCGCTACACTTGAACGGAATTACAAAACAGAGCAGAGTCACACATGTAGAAAACACACTATGGCTGCTTAACGGGAAAGGTGAGGTGGGGTGATGCATAAAACAAGGGTTTGAAATTAGCTCAGATACCGTTCCACAAGCCGAATATGTAATAGACAAGACCTACTCCCTGCTCAGTGAACTGGACTCAACAGCCCCTATTCACCGCCCAAGAATATATCTGACTAGTAAGAGTCTTAAAACCTAGGTATTGATCTCTCTCTGGAAGTGCATCAAGAGGGTGTAAAGCGGCATAAACACAGCAGTGAAAAGCAGCGAAACCCCATTATAAAAATAGATTACTTAAAAAAAAAAACCCCAGAAAACAAAGACAGTGAAAGAGAGAGAAATTCTTCCAAAATCCGTTCAGGGGCTCTGATGCAACCTGGATTGACCATATCTAGACCCACAGCTGGATGAGACATGAGGCTGGACACTCTTGGGGCTGAGAGGATTGGTGAGCTTGGGTGAGCAAACGCAGACCCTTTAAAGTCCTACTGCGTGGTACCCATGCCGTGGGTCCCAAATCTCCAGGTTCAAGGGCATCTTCCGACATCGAAAACATGCGTGGGAAACCCAGAAGATGGTACACCGTGTGATCGGGAAAGGGTTCTCAAACGCACCTCATTTCTCCTCTCCTTGTGCTCGGGTTCGCCATTCCAGCCGCTCTACTAACCATCTCCCTACTTGGAGAATCAGCACCTTTAACCTCCTGTTTCGGACAGGTCGCAATTTGGCCTGAGGATGAACGGGAAGAGGGGGAACCAATGAGAGACTAGCTCTAGGTGTTGGGACAGGCACAGGTCACTCTATTTTCCCATCAGGAAGAAGAATGAGCCACAGGCTCAGCCTGCCCCCCGGAACCAGAATACGGCCTGAAGCAATCCTGCGCTTTGGCGGCCAGCTCCCAAAAAAGCGAGTTGACAAACGGAGCTCAGGGGCACTGCAACTCACAAACCTGCAGAGTTATAAATGATAACTCTCGTCCACAAATATATTGAGGGAAGGCAACGAGGAGGATTTGAAAGCAAGGCAGAATTGCAGGAAACAGGTTTCAGGAGGCAGACTCGACTCGCCTTGAAAGCACATGAAAAGCGGCACAGCGTTGACAATGATGCCCTTGGCCAAAAAGGGCGTATGCGTTTTTTCCTGAATATATTCAGGAAAAAACGCATACGCCCTTTTTGGCCAACCAGGCAAGCCGGAAAGGCAAATCAGCGCTACAAAGAAGTCTCGCTTGCCATCGGTCCAAAGGGCCATGCTGAAAAAAGTGTAAAAACCAGAAATGCAGGACAGGCCATGGAGACATGGGAGCCTTGCTACGCTGACGGGCGGGCTGTAAATTGCCAACAGCCACTCTGGAGAAGTGTACGGTGTGTCCTGAAACATGTAATAAGCACAGCTTAGAGAGCATAGGGCACTTCCACTCATGGGCGTATAAATCGGGAAACCTAAAAATCAACAAGACACAGGCACCCCAAAGTTTAGGGCTGCTCTGTTTCCAAGAACCTCCACTTCGGTACACCTTCAATATCCCAGGAAAGCGAAAAATGGATAAAGAAGTTGTGGTACTTAGGCACAATGGAATATCACTCAGCCATGGAATCAATGTCATAAGGCTAGTAGCAGCAGGATGAGTGGATTTAGGTACGATGACTCTCAGTGAAATAAGTCACAGAGAAAAAGACACTTATCCTAAGATATCACTTATAGAGGGAATGTCAAAATCGCTACACTTGAACGGAATTACAAAACAGAACAGAGTCACACATGTAGAAAACACACTATGGCTGCTTAACGGGAAAGGTGAGGTGGGGTGATGCATAAAACAAGGGTTTGAAATTAGCTCAGATACCGTTCCACAAGCCGAATATGTAATAGACAAGACCTACCCCCTGCTCAGTGAACTGGACTCAACAGCCCCTATTCACCGCCCAAGAATATATCTGACTAGTAAGAGTCTTAAAACCTAGGTATTGATCTCTCTCTGGAAGTGCATCAAGAGGGTGTAAAGCGGCATAAACACAGCAGTGAAAAGCAGCGAAACCCCATTATAAAAATAGATTACTTAAAAAAAAAAACCCCAGAAAACAAAGACAGTGAAAGAGAGAGAAATTCTTCCAAAATCCGTTCAGGGGCTCTGATGCAACCTGGATTGACCATATCTAGACCCACAGCTGGATGAGACATGAGGCTGGACACTCTTGGGGCTGAGAGGATTGGTGAGCTTGGGTGAGCAAACGCAGACCCTTTAAAGTCCTACTGCGTGGTACCCATGCCGTGGGTCCCAAATCTCCAGGTTCAAGGGCATCTTCCGACATCGAAAACATGCGTGGGAAACCCAGAAGATGGTACACCGTGTGATCGGGAAAGGGTTCTCAAACGCACCTCATTTCTCCTCTCCTTGTGCTCGGGTTCGCCATTCCAGCCGCTCTACTAACCATCTCCCTACTTGGAGAATCAGCACCTTTAACCTCCTGTTTCGGACAGGTCGCAATTTGGCCTGAGGATGAACGGGAAGAGGGGGAACCAATGAGAGACTAGCTCTAGGTGTTGGGACAGGCACAGGTCACTCTATTTTCCCATCAGGAAGAAGAATGAGCCACAGGCTCAGCCTGCCCCCCGGAACCAGAATACGGCCTGAAGCAATCCTGCGCTTTGGCGGCCAGCTCCCAAAAAAGCGAGTTGACAAACGGAGCTCAGGGGCACTGCAACTCACAAACCTGCAGAGTTATAAATGATAACTCTCGTCCACAAATATATTGAGGGAAGGCAACGAGGAGGATTTGAAAGCAAGGCAGAATTGCAGGAAACAGGTTTCAGGAGGCAGACTCGACTCGCCTTGAAAGCACATGAAAAGCGGCACAGCGTTGACAATGATGCCCTTGGCCAAAAAGGGCGTATGCGTTTTTTCCTGAATATATTCAGGAAAAAACGCATACGCCCTTTTTGGCCAACCAGGCAAGCCGGAAAGGCAAATCAGCGCTACAAAGAAGTCTCGCTTGCCATCGGTCCAAAGGGCCATGCTGAAAAAAGTGTAAAAACCAGAAATGCAGGACAGGCCATGGAGACATGGGAGCCTTGCTACGCTGACGGGCGGGCTGTAAATTGCCAACAGCCACTCTGGAGAAGTGTACGGTGTGTCCTGAAACATGTAATAAGCACAGCTTAGAGAGCATAGGGCACTTCCACTCATGGGCGTATAAATCGGGAAACCTAAAAATCAACAAGACACAGGCACCCCAAAGTTTAGGGCTGCTCTGTTTCCAAGAACCTCCACTTCGGTACACCTTCAATATCCCAGGAAAGCGAAAAATGGATAAAGAAGTTGTGGTACTTAGGCACAATGGAATATCACTCAGCCATGGAATCAATGTCATAAGGCTAGTAGCAGCAGGATGAGTGGATTTAGGTACGATGACTCTCAGTGAAATAAGTCACAGAGAAAAAGACACTTATCCTAAGATATCACTTATAGAGGGAATGTCAAAATCGCTACACTTGAACGGAATTACAAAACAGAACAGAGTCACACATGTAGAAAACACACTATGGCTGCTTAACGGGAAAGGTGAGGTGGGGTGATGCATAAAACAAGGGTTTGAAATTAGCTCAGATACCGTTCCACAAGCCGAATATGTAATAGACAAGACCTACCCCCTGCTCAGTGAACTGGACTCAACAGCCCCTATTCACCGCCCAAGAATATATCTGACTAGTAAGAGTCTTAAAACCTAGGTATTGATCTCTCTCTGGAAGTGCATCAAGAGGGTGTAAAGCGGCATAAACACAGCAGTGAAAAGCAGCGAAACCCCATTATAAAAATAGATTACTTAAAAAAAAAAACCCCAGAAAACAAAGACAGTGAAAGAGAGAGAAATTCTTCCAAAATCCGTTCAGGGGCTCTGATGCAACCTGGATTGACCATATCTAGACCCACAGCTGGATGAGACATGAGGCTGGACACTCTTGGGGCTGAGAGGATTGGTGAGCTTGGGTGAGCAAACGCAGACCCTTTAAAGTCCTACTGCGTGGTACCCATGCCGTGGGTCCCAAATCTCCAGGTTCAAGGGCATCTTCCGACATCGAAAACATGCGTGGGAAACCCAGAAGATGGTACACCGTGTGATCGGGAAAGGGTTCTCAAACGCACCTCATTTCTCCTCTCCTTGTGCTCGGGTTCGCCATTCCAGCCGCTCTACTAACCATCTCCCTACTTGGAGAATCAGCACCTTTAACCTCCTGTTTCGGACAGGTCGCAATTTGGCCTGAGGATGAACGGGAAGAGGGGGAACCAATGAGAGACTAGCTCTAGGTGTTGGGACAGGCACAGGTCACTCTATTTTCCCATCAGGAAGAAGAATGAGCCACAGGCTCAGCCTGCCCCCCGGAACCAGAATACGGCCTGAAGCAATCCTGCGCTTTGGCGGCCAGCTCCCAAAAAAGCGAGTTGACAAACGGAGCTCAGGGGCACTGCAACTCACAAACCTGCAGAGTTATAAATGATAACTCTCGTCCACAAATATATTGAGGGAAGGCAACGAGGAGGATTTGAAAGCAAGGCAGAATTGCAGGAAACAGGTGTCAGGAGGCAGACTCGACTCGCCTTGAAAGCACATGAAAAGCGGCACAGCGTTGACAATGATGCCCTTGGCCAAAAAGGGCGTATGCGTTTTTTCCTGAATATATTCAGGAAAAAACGCATACGCCCTTTTTGGCCAACCAGGCAAGCCGGAAAGGCAAATCAGCGCTACAAAGAAGTCTCGCTTGCCATCGGTCCAAAGGGCCATGCTGAAAAAAGTGTAAAAACCAGAAATGCAGGACAGGCCATGGAGACATGGGAGCCTTGCTACGCTGACGGGCGGGCTGTAAATTGCCAACAGCCACTCTGGAGAAGTGTACGGTGTGTCCTGAAACATGTAATAAGCACAGCTTAGAGAGCATAGGGCACTTCCACTCATGGGCGTATAAATCGGGAAACCTAAAAATCAACAAGACACAGGCACCCCAAAGTTTAGGGCTGCTCTGTTTCCAAGAACCTCCACTTCGGTACACCTTCAATATCCCAGGAAAGCGAAAAATGGATAAAGAAGTTGTGGTACTTAGGCACAATGGAATATCACTCAGCCATGGAATCAATGTCATAAGGCTAGTAGCAGCAGGATGAGTGGATTTAGGTACGATGACTCTCAGTGAAATAAGTCACAGAGAAAAAGACACTTATCCTAAGATATCACTGAGAGAGGGAACGTCAAAATCGCTACACTTGAACGGAATTACAAAACAGAACAGAGTCACACATGTAGAAAACACACTATGGCTGCTTAACGGGAAAGGTGAGGTGGGGTGATGCATAAAACAAGGGTTTGAAATTAGCTCAGATACCGTTCCACAAGCCGAATATGTAATAGACAAGACCTACCCCCTGCTCAGTGAACTGGACTCAACAGCCCCTATTCACCGCCCAAGAATATATCTGACTAGTAAGAGTCTTAAAACCTAGGTATTGATCTCTCTCTGGAAGTGCATCAAGAGGGTGTAAAGCGGCATAAACACAGCAGTGAAAAGCAGCGAAACCCCATTATAAAAATAGATTACTTAAAAAAAACCCCAGAAAACAAAGACAGTGAAAGAGAGAGAAATTCTTCCAAAATCCGTTCAGGGGCTCTGATGCAACCTGGATTGACCATATCTAGACCCACAGCTGGATGAGACATGAGGCTGGACACTCTTGGGGCTGAGAGGATTGGTGAGCTTGGGTGAGCAAACGCAGACCCTTTAAAGTCCTACTGCGTGGTACCCATGCCGTGGGTCCCAAATCTCCAGGTTCAAGGGCATCTTCCGACATCGAAAACATGCGTGGGAAACCCAGAAGATGGTACACCGTGTGATCGGGAAAGGGTTCTCAAACGCACCTCATTTCTCCTCTCCTTGTGCTCGGGTTCGCCATTCCAGCCGCTCTACTAACCATCTCCCTACTTGGAGAATCAGCACCTTTAACCTCCTGTTTCGGACAGGTCGCAATTTGGCCTGAGGATGAACGGGAAGAGGGGGAACCAATGAGAGACTAGCTCTAGGTGTTGGGACAGGCACAGGTCACTCTATTTTCCCATCAGGAAGAAGAATGAGCCACAGGCTCAGCCTGCCCCCCGGAACCAGAATACGGCCTGAAGCAATCCTGCGCTTTGGCGGCCAGCTCCCAAAAAAGCGAGTTGACAAACGGAGCTCAGGGGCACTGCAACTCACAAACCTGCAGAGTTATAAATGATAACTCTCGTCCACAAATATATTGAGGGAAGGCAACGAGGAGGATTTGAAAGCAAGGCAGAATTGCAGGAAACAGGTGTCAGGAGGCAGACTCGACTCGCCTTGAAAGCACATGAAAAGCGGCACAGCGTTGACAATGATGCCCTTGGCCAAAAAGGGCGTATGCGTTTTTTCCTGAATATATTCAGGAAAAAACGCATACGCCCTTTTTGGCCAACCAGGCAAGCCGGAAAGGCAAATCAGCGCTACAAAGAAGTCTCGCTTGCCATCGGTCCAAAGGGCCATGCTGAAAAAAGTGTAAAAACCAGAAATGCAGGACAGGCCATGGAGACATGGGAGCCTTGCTACGCTGACGGGCGGGCTGTAAATTGCCAACAGCCACTCTGGAGAAGTGTACGGTGTGTCCTGAAACATGTAATAAGCACAGCTTAGAGAGCATAGGGCACTTCCACTCATGGGCGTATAAATCGGGAAACCTAAAAATCAACAAGACACAGGCACCCCAAAGTTTAGGGCTGCTCTGTTTCCAAGAACCTCCACTTCGGTACACCTTCAATATCCCAGGAAAGCGAAAAATGGATAAAGAAGTTGTGGTACTTAGGCACAATGGAATATCACTCAGCCATGGAATCAATGTCATAAGGCTAGTAGCAGCAGGATGAGTGGATTTAGGTACGATGACTCTCAGTGAAATAAGTCACAGAGAAAAAGACACTTATCCTAAGATATCACTGAGAGAGGGAACGTCAAAATCGCTACACTTGAACGGAATTACAAAACAGAACAGAGTCACACATGTAGAAAACACACTATGGCTGCTTAACGGGAAAGGTGAGGTGGGGTGATGCATAAAACAAGGGTTTGAAATTAGCTCAGATACCGTTCCACAAGCCGAATATGTAATAGACAAGACCTACCCCCTGCTCAGTGAACTGGACTCAACAGCCCCTATTCACCGCCCAAGAATATATCTGACTAGTAAGAGTCTTAAAACCTAGGTATTGATCTCTCTCTGGAAGTGCATCAAGAGGGTGTAAAGCGGCATAAACACAGCAGTGAAAAGCAGCGAAACCCCATTATAAAAATAGATTACTTAAAAAAAAAACCCCAGAAAACAAAGACAGTGAAAGAGAGAGAAATTCTTCCAAAATCCGTTCAGGGGCTCTGATGCAACCTGGATTGACCATATCTAGACCCACAGCTGGATGAGACATGAGGCTGGACACTCTTGGGGCTGAGAGGATTGGTGAGCTTGGGTGAGCAAACGCAGACCCTTTAAAGTCCTACTGCGTGGTACCCATGCCGTGGGTCCCAAATCTCCAGGTTCAAGGGCATCTTCCGACATCGAAAACATGCGTGGGAAACCCAGAAGATGGTACACCGTGTGATCGGGAAAGGGTTCTCAAACGCACCTCATTTCTCCTCTCCTTGTGCTCGGGTTCGCCATTCCAGCCGCTCTACTAACCATCTCCCTACTTGGAGAATCAGCACCTTTAACCTCCTGTTTCGGACAGGTCGCAATTTGGCCTGAGGATGAACGGGAAGAGGGGGAACCAATGAGAGACTAGCTCTAGGTGTTGGGACAGGCACAGGTCACTCTATTTTCCCATCAGGAAGAAGAATGAGCCACAGGCTCAGCCTGCCCCCCGGAACCAGAATACGGCCTGAAGCAATCCTGCGCTTTGGCGGCCAGCTCCCAAAAAAGCGAGTTGACAAACGGAGCTCAGGGGCACTGCAACTCACAAACCTGCAGAGTTATAAATGATAACTCTCGTCCACAAATATATTGAGGGAAGGCAACGAGGAGGATTTGAAAGCAAGGCAGAATTGCAGGAAACAGGTGTCAGGAGGCAGACTCGACTCGCCTTGAAAGCACATGAAAAGCGGCACAGCGTTGACAATGATGCCCTTGGCCAAAAAGGGCGTATGCGTTTTTTCCTGAATATATTCAGGAAAAAACGCATACGCCCTTTTTGGCCAACCAGGCAAGCCGGAAAGGCAAATCAGCGCTACAAAGAAGTCTCGCTTGCCATCGGTCCAAAGGGCCATGCTGAAAAAAGTGTAAAAACCAGAAATGCAGGACAGGCCATGGAGACATGGGAGCCTTGCTACGCTGACGGGCGGGCTGTAAATTGCCAACAGCCACTCTGGAGAAGTGTACGGTGTGTCCTGAAACATGTAATAAGCACAGCTTAGAGAGCATAGGGCACTTCCACTCATGGGCGTATAAATCGGGAAACCTAAAAATCAACAAGACACAGGCACCCCAAAGTTTAGGGCTGCTCTGTTTCCAAGAACCTCCACTTCGGTACACCTTCAATATCCCAGGAAAGCGAAAAATGGATAAAGAAGTTGTGGTACTTAGGCACAATGGAATATCACTCAGCCATGGAATCAATGTCATAAGGCTAGTAGCAGCAGGATGAGTGGATTTAGGTACGATGACTCTCAGTGAAATAAGTCACAGAGAAAAAGACACTTATCCTAAGATATCACTTATAGAGGGAATGTCAAAATCGCTACACTTGAACGGAATTACAAAACAGAGCAGAGTCACACATGTAGAAAACACACTATGGCTGCTTAACGGGAAAGGTGAGGTGGGGTGATGCATAAAACAAGGGTTTGAAATTAGCTCAGATACCGTTCCACAAGCCGAATATGTAATAGACAAGACCTACTCCCTGCTCAGTGAACTGGACTCAACAGCCCCTATTCACCGCCCAAGAATATATCTGACTAGTAAGAGTCTTAAAACCTAGGTATTGATCTCTCTCTGGAAGTGCATCAAGAGGGTGTAAAGCGGCATAAACACAGCAGTGAAAAGCAGCGAAACCCCATTATAAAAATAGATTACTTAAAAAAAAAACCCCAGAAAACAAAGACAGTGAAAGAGAGAGAAATTCTTCCAAAATCCGTTCAGGGGCTCTGATGCAACCTGGATTGACCATATCTAGACCCACAGCTGGATGAGACATGAGGCTGGACACTCTTGGGGCTGAGAGGATTGGTGAGCTTGGGTGAGCAAACGCAGACCCTTTAAAGTCCTACTGCGTGGTACCCATGCCGTGGGTCCCAAATCTCCAGGTTCAAGGGCATCTTCCGACATCGAAAACATGCGTGGGAAACCCAGAAGATGGTACACCGTGTGATCGGGAAAGGGTTCTCAAACGCACCTCATTTCTCCTCTCCTTGTGCTCGGGTTCGCCATTCCAGCCGCTCTACTAACCATCTCCCTACTTGGAGAATCAGCACCTTTAACCTCCTGTTTCGGACAGGTCGCAATTTGGCCTGAGGATGAACGGGAAGAGGGGGAACCAATGAGAGACTAGCTCTAGGTGTTGGGACAGGCACAGGTCACTCTATTTTCCCATCAGGAAGAAGAATGAGCCACAGGCTCAGCCTGCCCCCCGGAACCAGAATACGGCCTGAAGCAATCCTGCGCTTTGGCGGCCAGCTCCCAAAAAAGCGAGTTGACAAACGGAGCTCAGGGGCACTGCAACTCACAAACCTGCAGAGTTATAAATGATAACTCTCGTCCACAAATATATTGAGGGAAGGCAACGAGGAGGATTTGAAAGCAAGGCAGAATTGCAGGAAACAGGTGTCAGGAGGCAGACTCGACTCGCCTTGAAAGCACATGAAAAGCGGCACAGCGTTGACAATGATGCCCTTGGCCAAAAAGGGCGTATGCGTTTTTTCCTGAATATATTCAGGAAAAAACGCATACGCCCTTTTTGGCCAACCAGGCAAGCCGGAAAGGCAAATCAGCGCTACAAAGAAGTCTCGCTTGCCATCGGTCCAAAGGGCCATGCTGAAAAAAGTGTAAAAACCAGAAATGCAGGACAGGCCATGGAGACATGGGAGCCTTGCTACGCTGACGGGCGGGCTGTAAATTGCCAACAGCCACTCTGGAGAAGTGTACGGTGTGTCCTGAAACATGTAATAAGCACAGCTTAGAGAGCATAGGGCACTTCCACTCATGGGCGTATAAATCGGGAAACCTAAAAATCAACAAGACACAGGCACCCCAAAGTTTAGGGCTGCTCTGTTTCCAAGAACCTCCACTTCGGTACACCTTCAATATCCCAGGAAAGCGAAAAATGGATAAAGAAGTTGTGGTACTTAGGCACAATGGAATATCACTCAGCCATGGAATCAATGTCATAAGGCTAGTAGCAGCAGGATGAGTGGATTTAGGTACGATGACTCTCAGTGAAATAAGTCACAGAGAAAAAGACACTTATCCTAAGATATCACTTATAGAGGGAATGTCAAAATCGCTACACTTGAACGGAATTACAAAACAGAGCAGAGTCACACATGTAGAAAACACACTATGGCTGCTTAACGGGAAAGGTGAGGTGGGGTGATGCATAAAACAAGGGTTTGAAATTAGCTCAGATACCGTTCCACAAGCCGAATATGTAATAGACAAGACCTACTCCCTGCTCAGTGAACTGGACTCAACAGCCCCTATTCACCGCCCAAGAATATATCTGACTAGTAAGAGTCTTAAAACCTAGGTATTGATCTCTCTCTGGAAGTGCATCAAGAGGGTGTAAAGCGGCA
>NW_026871879.1:0-29923 GCF_028564815.1 Eubalaena glacialis | reverse complement strand
CGTCACAATGTCCAATTCTGAGGCCTAGGACGGCAGAGTGTCTGGCAGCTCTCAAAGAGACCTTAGCAATGCAGGCTTTTTGGCTCCTTCCGCCCAGAAACCAGCTCCTCCAGATCCTCTGTCGTTAGGTATTTCATGTCCGAATATCTCAGGGGGCCCTCATTCCTCCTCCACGAAGTAAGGCCCAAACGGCATTGCCCTAAAGGGAAGAAGCCTTCTGAGTCCGGCAGAGAGGAAGTCTCTGCCACTCTGCATTCCCACTCGGCTGAGCCCTGGGTATCGGACCGAGAGAGGGAGAAAGAGAGCCGTAACCCCGAGCTTTTCCACAATGCGGTATAGGCCTCACCCTTCAAGCCCACGTCAATTTCATAGCGAAAACACCAGGCCTCGGTGTGCGTTCCTGTGGCAAGGAAACTTGGCTTTCATTCCTTAGGTGGCACATGGCTCAGGACTGCCCTACCCCAAGGACTCAGGCTGTGCAGCCCGACTGGTTGAGATCAGCACTTCTGGCCCTCTCCCGGATGAACCAACTAGGAAAGGAGCCTCTCCTAAGCTGGGAAACGTGGTGGCTTTTCCTAGTCTACAGAGGAACAGCACTCTGAGGGAGAGGAGCTGCTGACGTGTGGTAGCAAAGTCTCCTCTGCTGAAGAGAAACATTTCATTGTAAGCGGGTTCCATCAGCCTTGCCACCTTTTCTCAGCTGGCTATCATGGAGGGCAGTCTGTTGGCAGATTCCCCTGAGGCCCTGCTTCCCAGGCTGTGATCCACACACGCCGCCTGCTTCAGCCCAAAGGGACAGCTTATGGTAAGGTCAAAACCCTGTGCTGGCAAGTTCCTGCCCAACCCTCGCACAGGGACAAGCATATTGGCCATTGGTCAAAGGCTTTCCCCACAAGCTTAACACGTTTGGTCCCATCTAGCCTCCGAAGGCCGAGTTGACCTAGCTAGGAATCAAAGTTCAGGAAAGGTACTCAGGGTGCTGGTGACTGCAGGTTCTTTCACCAGGCAGCCCAAATCGAGTCCACCTCCTTGCATTTTCCATGGGCAGAGCAAATGGTGTCAACTTACACGCCTCCGGCCAGGGAGGGGCGACCTACACTTTCTTCAGGGGATACAAGCCCATGCCTTCCGTGTGAAAGGCCTCTATGCCTCTTTGCTTCGGCAGCCCAGGGATAGCGTCAGCCCTGAAATGCTTCCGAAGGAGCAGAGTCAGAGATCCTTCGAACCACAGAGCAGGTGCAGCCCAGAACAAGGACTGCTCTTGGCCTGAGAACACCCACTGCCCAGCGCTTCTTTGGGGTACGCACGTGTAGAGGAAGGGGGTTGAATTCTGCTGCGTGATAACTTCTCCGGGCCACGTAGTGTGAGCGCAAGTAGAGTGGCCCTACACCTCCTCCCAGTTTCCTGTGTAAGTTGTAGAAGGCCAACTCCCTGCTTGAATCCCTGGGTGGGGTACGTACCGTCCAGAGAAAGATGGATGCTTGGGACCCTGGGCTGGGAGCTAGGTTAATGTTCTGTGCATCCACTTGGCAGCTGTTCTCTCTAAGCGGGTCCCAAAGGCTTTTTGGAGGAGTTTCCTGAGAGGGTCGGAAACAGGAAAGTAGCCAACAGGCCCACGGGGATGCCAGTTCTCTCTAGCAACAAGGCTACCAGCCTCAGACACTAGCGTTCTCTTTGGTACATGAAAGAACACTGTGCTTGGAAACTTCTTCCATCCAGTTTGCGAGTCGCGCTTCCACTGGGTCCTAGGATTCCAAGTGTTGCCATGCCGTCACAATGTCCAATTCTGAGGCCTAGGACGGCAGAGTGTCTGGCAGCTCTCAAAGAGACCTTAGCAATGCAGGCTTTTTGGCTCCTTCCGCCCAGAAACCAGCTCCTCCAGATCCTCTGTCGTTAGGTATTTCATGTCCGAATATCTCAGGGGGCCCTCATTCCTCCTCCACGAAGTAAGGCCCAAACGGCATTGCCCTAAAGGGAAGAAGCCTTCTGAGTCCGGCAGAGAGGAAGTCTCTGCCACTCTGCATTCCCACTCGGCTGAGCCCTGGGTATCGGACCGAGAGAGGGAGAAAGAGAGCCGTAACCCCGAGCTTTTCCACAATGCGGTATAGGCCTCACCCTTCAAGCCCACGTCAATTTCATAGCGAAAACACCAGGCCTCGGTGTGCGTTCCTGTGGCAAGGAAACTTGGCTTTCATTCCTTAGGTGGCACATGGCTCAGGACTGCCCTACCCCAAGGACTCAGGCTGTGCAGCCCGACTGGTTGAGATCAGCACTTCTGGCCCTCTCCCGGATGAACCAACTAGGAAAGGAGCCTCTCCTAAGCTGGGAAACGTGGTGGCTTTTCCTAGTCTACAGAGGAACAGCACTCTGAGGGAGAGGAGCTGCTGACGTGTGGTAGCAAAGTCTCCTCTGCTGAAGAGAAACATTTCATTGTAAGCGGGTTCCATCAGCCTTGCCACCTTTTCTCAGCTGGCTATCATGGAGGGCAGTCTGTTGGCAGATTCCCCTGAGGCCCTGCTTCCCAGGCTGTGATCCACACACGCCGCCTGCTTCAGCCCAAAGGGACAGCTTATGGTAAGGTCAAAACCCTGTGCTGGCAAGTTCCTGCCCAACCCTCGCACAGGGACAAGCATATTGGCCATTGGTCAAAGGCTTTCCCCACAAGCTTAACACGTTTGGTCCCATCTAGCCTCCGAAGGCCGAGTTGACCTAGCTAGGAATCAAAGTTCAGGAAAGGTACTCAGGGTGCTGGTGACTGCAGGTTCTTTCACCAGGCAGCCCAAATCGAGTCCACCTCCTTGCATTTTCCATGGGCAGAGCAAATGGTGTCAACTTACACGCCTCCGGCCAGGGAGGGGCGACCTACACTTTCTTCAGGGGATACAAGCCCATGCCTTCCGTGTGAAAGGCCTCTATGCCTCTTTGCTTCGGCAGCCCAGGGATAGCGTCAGCCCTGAAATGCTTCCGAAGGAGCAGAGTCAGAGATCCTTCGAACCACAGAGCAGGTGCAGCCCAGAACAAGGACTGCTCTTGGCCTGAGAACACCCACTGCCCAGCGCTTCTTTGGGGTACGCACGTGTAGAGGAAGGGGGTTGAATTCTGCTGCGTGATAACTTCTCCGGGCCACGTAGTGTGAGCGCAAGTAGAGTGGCCCTACACCTCCTCCCAGTTTCCTGTGTAAGTTGTAGAAGGCCAACTCCCTGCTTGAATCCCTGGGTGGGGTACGTACCGTCCAGAGAAAGATGGATGCTTGGGACCCTGGGCTGGGAGCTAGGTTAATGTTCTGTGCATCCACTTGGCAGCTGTTCTCTCTAAGCGGGTCCCAAAGGCTTTTTGGAGGAGTTTCCTGAGAGGGTCGGAAACAGGAAAGTAGCCAACAGGCCCACGGGGATGCCAGTTCTCTCTAGCAACAAGGCTACCAGCCTCAGACACTAGCGTTCTCTTTGGTACATGAAAGAACACTGTGCTTGGAAACTTCTTCCATCCAGTTTGCGAGTCGCGCTTCCACTGGGTCCTAGGATTCCAAGTGTTGCCATGCCGTCACAATGTCCAATTCTGAGGCCTAGGACGGCAGAGTGTCTGGCAGCTCTCAAAGAGACCTTAGCAATGCAGGCTTTTTGGCTCCTTCCGCCCAGAAACCAGCTCCTCCAGATCCTCTGTCGTTAGGTATTTCATGTCCGAATATCTCAGGGGGCCCTCATTCCTCCTCCACGAAGTAAGGCCCAAACGGCATTGCCCTAAAGGGAAGAAGCCTTCTGAGTCCGGCAGAGAGGAAGTCTCTGCCACTCTGCATTCCCACTCGGCTGAGCCCTGGGTATCGGACCGAGAGAGGGAGAAAGAGAGCCGTAACCCCGAGCTTTTCCACAATGCGGTATAGGCCTCACCCTTCAAGCCTACGTCAATTTCATAGCGAAAACACCAGGCCTCGGTGTGCGTTCCTGTGGCAAGGAAACTTGGCTTTCATTCCTTAGGTGGCACATGGCTCAGGACTGCCCTACCCCAAGGACTCAGGCTGTGCAGCCCGACTGGTTGAGATCAGCACTTCTGGCCCTCTCCCGGATGAACCAACTAGGAAAGGAGCCTCTCCTAAGCTGGGAAACGTGGTGGCTTTTCCTAGTCTACAGAGGAACAGCACTCTGAGGGAGAGGAGCTGCTGACGTGTGGTAGCAAAGTCTCCTCTGCTGAAGAGAAACATTTCATTGTAAGCGGGTTCCATCAGCCTTGCCACCTTTTCTCAGCTGGCTATCATGGAGGGCAGTCTGTTGGCAGATTCCCCTGAGGCCCTGCTTCCCAGGCTGTGATCCACACACGCCGCCTGCTTCAGCCCAAAGGGACAGCTTATGGTAAGGTCAAAACCCTGTGCTGGCAAGTTCCTGCCCAACCCTCGCACAGGGACAAGCATATTGGCCATTGGTCAAAGGCTTTCCCCACAAGCTTAACACGTTTGGTCCCATCTAGCCTCCGAAGGCCGAGTTGACCTAGCTAGGAATCAAAGTTCAGGAAAGGTACTCAGGGTGCTGGTGACTGCAGGTTCTTTCACCAGGCAGCCCAAATCGAGTCCACCTCCTTGCATTTTCCATGGGCAGAGCAAATGGTGTCAACTTACACGCCTCCGGCCAGGGAGGGGCGACCTACACTTTCTTCAGGGGATACAAGCCCATGCCTTCCGTGTGAAAGGCCTCTATGCCTCTTTGCTTCGGCAGCCCAGGGATAGCGTCAGCCCTGAAATGCTTCCGAAGGAGCAGAGTCAGAGATCCTTCGAACCACAGAGCAGGTGCAGCCCAGAACAAGGACTGCTCTTGGCCTGAGAACACCCACTGCCCAGCGCTTCTTTGGGGTACGCACGTGTAGAGGAAGGGGGTTGAATTCTGCTGCGTGATAACTTCTCCGGGCCACGTAGTGTGAGCGCAAGTAGAGTGGCCCTACACCTCCTCCCAGTTTCCCGTGTAAGTTGTAGAAGGCCAACTCCCTGCTTGAATCCCTGGGTGGGGTACGTACCGTCCAGAGAAAGATGGATGCTTGGGACCCTGGGCTGGGAGCTAGGTTAATGTTCTGTGCATCCACTTGGCAGCTGTTCTCTCTAAGCGGGTCCCAAAGGCTTTTTGGAGGAGTTTCCTGAGAGGGTCGGAAACAGGAAAGTAGCCAACAGGCCCACGGGGATGCCAGTTCTCTCTAGCAACAAGGCTACCAGCCTCAGACACTAGCGTTCTCTTTGGTACATGAAAGAACACTGTGCTTGGAAACTTCTTCCATCCAGTTTGCGAGTCGCGCTTCCACTGCGTCCTAGGATTCCAAGTGTTGCCATGCCGTCACAATGTCCAATTCTGAGGCCTAGGACGGCAGAGTGTCTGGCAGCTCTCAAAGAGACCTTAGCAATGCAGGCTTTTTGGCTCCTTCCGCCCAGAAACCAGCTCCTCCAGATCCTCTGTCGTTAGGTATTTCATGTCCGAATATCTCAGGGGGCCCTCATTCCTCCTCCACGAAGTAAGGCCCAAACGGCATTGCCCTAAAGGGAAGAAGCCTTCTGAGTCCGGCAGAGAGGAAGTCTCTGCCACTCTGCATTCCCACTCGGCTGAGCCCTGGGTATCGGACCGAGAGAGGGAGAAAGAGAGCCGTAACCCCGAGCTTTTCCACAATGCGGTATAGGCCTCACCCTTCAAGCCCACGTCAATTTCATAGCGAAAACACCAGGCCTCGGTGTGCGTTCCTGTGGCAAGGAAACTTGGCTTTCATTCCTTAGGTGGCACATGGCTCAGGACTGCCCTACCCCAAGGACTCAGGCTGTGCAGCCCGACTGGTTGAGATCAGCACTTCTGGCCCTCTCCCGGATGAACCAACTAGGAAAGGAGCCTCTCCTAAGCTGGGAAACGTGGTGGCTTTTCCTAGTCTACAGAGGAACAGCACTCTGAGGGAGAGGAGCTGCTGACGTGTGGTAGCAAAGTCTCCTCTGCTGAAGAGAAACATTTCATTGTAAGCGGGTTCCATCAGCCTTGCCACCTTTTCTCAGCTGGCTATCATGGAGGGCAGTCTGTTGGCAGATTCCCCTGAGGCCCTGCTTCCCAGGCTGTGATCCACACACGCCGCCTGCTTCAGCCCAAAGGGACAGCTTATGGTAAGGTCAAAACCCTGTGCTGGCAAGTTCCTGCCCAACCCTCGCACAGGGACAAGCATATTGGCCATTGGTCAAAGGCTTTCCCCACAAGCTTAACACGTTTGGTCCCATCTAGCCTCCGAAGGCCGAGTTGACCTAGCTAGGAATCAAAGTTCAGGAAAGGTACTCAGGGTGCTGGTGACTGCAGGTTCTTTCACCAGGCAGCCCAAATCGAGTCCACCTCCTTGCATTTTCCATGGGCAGAGCAAATGGTGTCAACTTACACGCCTCCGGCCAGGGAGGGGCGACCTACACTTTCTTCAGGGGATACAAGCCCATGCCTTCCGTGTGAAAGGCCTCTATGCCTCTTTGCTTCGGCAGCCCAGGGATAGCGTCAGCCCTGAAATGCTTCCGAAGGAGCAGAGTCAGAGATCCTTCGAACCACAGAGCAGGTGCAGCCCAGAACAAGGACTGCTCTTGGCCTGAGAACACCCACTGCCCAGCGCTTCTTTGGGGTACGCACGTGTAGAGGAAGGGGGTTGAATTCTGCTGCGTGATAACTTCTCCGGGCCACGTAGTGTGAGCGCAAGTAGAGTGGCCCTACACCTCCTCCCAGTTTCCCGTGTAAGTTGTAGAAGGCCAACTCCCTGCTTGAATCCCTGGGTGGGGTACGTACCGTCCAGAGAAAGATGGATGCTTGGGACCCTGGGCTGGGAGCTAGGTTAATGTTCTGTGCATCCACTTGGCAGCTGTTCTCTCTAAGCGGGTCCCAAAGGCTTTTTGGAGGAGTTTCCTGAGAGGGTCGGAAACAGGAAAGTAGCCAACAGGCCCACGGGGATGCCAGTTCTCTCTAGCAACAAGGCTACCAGCCTCAGACACTAGCGTTCTCTTTGGTACATGAAAGAACACTGTGCTTGGAAACTTCTTCCATCCAGTTTGCGAGTCGCGCTTCCACTGGGTCCTAGGATTCCAAGTGTTGCCATGCCGTCACAATGTCCAATTCTGAGGCCTAGGACGGCAGAGTGTCTGGCAGCTCTCAAAGAGACCTTAGCAATGCAGGCTTTTTGGCTCCTTCCGCCCAGAAACCAGCTCCTCCAGATCCTCTGTCGTTAGGTATTTCATGTCCGAATATCTCAGGGGGCCCTCATTCCTTCTCCACGAAGTAAGGCCCAAACGGCATTGCCCTAAAGGGAAGAAGCCTTCTGAGTCCGGCAGAGAGGAAGTCTCTGCCACTCTGCATTCCCACTCGGCTGAGCCCTGGGTATCGGACCGAGAGAGGGAGAAAGAGAGCCGTAACCCCGAGCTTTTCCACAATGCGGTATAGGCCTCACCCTTCAAGCCCACGTCAATTTCATAGCGAAAACACCAGGCCTCGGTGTGCGTTCCTGTGGCAAGGAAACTTGGCTTTCATTCCTTAGGTGGCACATGGCTCAGGACTGCCCTACCCCAAGGACTCAGGCTGTGCAGCCCGACTGGTTGAGATCAGCACTTCTGGCCCTCTCCCGGATGAACCAACTAGGAAAGGAGCCTCTCCTAAGCTGGGAAACGTGGTGGCTTTTCCTAGTCTACAGAGGAACAGCACTCTGAGGGAGAGGAGCTGCTGACGTGTGGTAGCAAAGTCTCCTCTGCTGAAGAGAAACATTTCATTGTAAGCGGGTTCCATCAGCCTTGCCACCTTTTCTCAGCTGGCTATCATGGAGGGCAGTCTGTTGGCAGATTCCCCTGAGGCCCTGCTTCCCAGGCTGTGATCCACACACGCCGCCTGCTTCAGCCCAAAGGGACAGCTTATGGTAAGGTCAAAACCCTGTGCTGGCAAGTTCCTGCCCAACCCTCGCACAGGGACAAGCATATTGGCCATTGGTCAAAGGCTTTCCCCACAAGCTTAACACGTTTGGTCCCATCTAGCCTCCGAAGGCCGAGTTGACCTAGCTAGGAATCAAAGTTCAGGAAAGGTACTCAGGGTGCTGGTGACTGCAGGTTCTTTCACCAGGCAGCCCAAATCGAGTCCACCTCCTTGCATTTTCCATGGGCAGAGCAAATGGTGTCAACTTACACGCCTCCGGCCAGGGAGGGGCGACCTACACTTTCTTCAGGGGATACAAGCCCATGCCTTCCGTGTGAAAGGCCTCTATGCCTCTTTGCTTCGGCAGCCCAGGGATAGCGTCAGCCCTGAAATGCTTCCGAAGGAGCAGAGTCAGAGATCCTTCGAACCACAGAGCAGGTGCAGCCCAGAACAAGGACTGCTCTTGGCCTGAGAACACCCACTGCCCAGCGCTTCTTTGGGGTACGCACGTGTAGAGGAAGGGGGTTGAATTCTGCTGCGTGATAACTTCTCCGGGCCACGTAGTGTGAGCGCAAGTAGAGTGGCCCTACACCTCCTCCCAGTTTCCCGTGTAAGTTGTAGAAGGCCAACTCCCTGCTTGAATCCCTGGGTGGGGTACGTACCGTCCAGAGAAAGATGGATGCTTGGGACCCTGGGCTGGGAGCTAGGTTAATGTTCTGTGCATCCACTTGGCAGCTGTTCTCTCTAAGCGGGTCCCAAAGGCTTTTTGGAGGAGTTTCCTGAGAGGGTCGGAAACAGGAAAGTAGCCAACAGGCCCACGGGGATGCCAGTTCTCTCTAGCAACAAGGCTACCAGCCTCAGACACTAGCGTTCTCTTTGGTACATGAAAGAACACTGTGCTTGGAAACTTCTTCCATCCAGTTTGCGAGTCGCGCTTCCACTGGGTCCTAGGATTCCAAGTGTTGCCATGCCGTCACAATGTCCAATTCTGAGGCCTAGGACGGCAGAGTGTCTGGCAGCTCTCAAAGAGACCTTAGCAATGCAGGCTTTTTGGCTCCTTCCGCCCAGAAACCAGCTCCTCCAGATCCTCTGTCGTTAGGTATTTCATGTCCGAATATCTCAGGGGGCCCTCATTCCTCCTCCACGAAGTAAGGCCCAAACGGCATTGCCCTAAAGGGAAGAAGCCTTCTGAGTCCGGCAGAGAGGAAGTCTCTGCCACTCTGCATTCCCACTCGGCTGAGCCCTGGGTATCGGACCGAGAGAGGGAGAAAGAGAGCCGTAACCCCGAGCTTTTCCACAATGCGGTATAGGCCTCACCCTTCAAGCCTACGTCAATTTCATAGCGAAAACACCAGGCCTCGGTGTGCGTTCCTGTGGCAAGGAAACTTGGCTTTCATTCCTTAGGTGGCACATGGCTCAGGACTGCCCTACCCCAAGGACTCAGGCTGTGCAGCCCGACTGGTTGAGATCAGCACTTCTGGCCCTCTCCCGGATGAACCAACTAGGAAAGGAGCCTCTCCTAAGCTGGGAAACGTGGTGGCTTTTCCTAGTCTACAGAGGAACAGCACTCTGAGGGAGAGGAGCTGCTGACGTGTGGTAGCAAAGTCTCCTCTGCTGAAGAGAAACATTTCATTGTAAGCGGGTTCCATCAGCCTTGCCACCTTTTCTCAGCTGGCTATCATGGAGGGCAGTCTGTTGGCAGATTCCCCTGAGGCCCTGCTTCCCAGGCTGTGATCCACACACGCCGCCTGCTTCAGCCCAAAGGGACAGCTTATGGTAAGGTCAAAACCCTGTGCTGGCAAGTTCCTGCCCAACCCTCGCACAGGGACAAGCATATTGGCCATTGGTCAAAGGCTTTCCCCACAAGCTTAACACGTTTGGTCCCATCTAGCCTCCGAAGGCCGAGTTGACCTAGCTAGGAATCAAAGTTCAGGAAAGGTACTCAGGGTGCTGGTGACTGCAGGTTCTTTCACCAGGCAGCCCAAATCGAGTCCACCTCCTTGCATTTTCCATGGGCAGAGCAAATGGTGTCAACTTACACGCCTCCGGCCAGGGAGGGGCGACCTACACTTTCTTCAGGGGATACAAGCCCATGCCTTCCGTGTGAAAGGCCTCTATGCCTCTTTGCTTCGGCAGCCCAGGGATAGCGTCAGCCCTGAAATGCTTCCGAAGGAGCAGAGTCAGAGATCCTTCGAACCACAGAGCAGGTGCAGCCCAGAACAAGGACTGCTCTTGGCCTGAGAACACCCACTGCCCAGCGCTTCTTTGGGGTACGCACGTGTAGAGGAAGGGGGTTGAATTCTGCTGCGTGATAACTTCTCCGGGCCACGTAGTGTGAGCGCAAGTAGAGTGGCCCTACACCTCCTCCCAGTTTCCCGTGTAAGTTGTAGAAGGCCAACTCCCTGCTTGAATCCCTGGGTGGGGTACGTACCGTCCAGAGAAAGATGGATGCTTGGGACCCTGGGCTGGGAGCTAGGTTAATGTTCTGTGCATCCACTTGGCAGCTGTTCTCTCTAAGCGGGTCCCAAAGGCTTTTTGGAGGAGTTTCCTGAGAGGGTCGGAAACAGGAAAGTAGCCAACAGGCCCACGGGGATGCCAGTTCTCTCTAGCAACAAGGCTACCAGCCTCAGACACTAGCGTTCTCTTTGGTACATGAAAGAACACTGTGCTTGGAAACTTCTTCCATCCAGTTTGCGAGTCGCGCTTCCACTGCGTCCTAGGATTCCAAGTGTTGCCATGCCGTCACAATGTCCAATTCTGAGGCCTAGGACGGCAGAGTGTCTGGCAGCTCTCAAAGAGACCTTAGCAATGCAGGCTTTTTGGCTCCTTCCGCCCAGAAACCAGCTCCTCCAGATCCTCTGTCGTTAGGTATTTCATGTCCGAATATCTCAGGGGGCCCTCATTCCTCCTCCACGAAGTAAGGCCCAAACGGCATTGCCCTAAAGGGAAGAAGCCTTCTGAGTCCGGCAGAGAGGAAGTCTCTGCCACTCTGCATTCCCACTCGGCTGAGCCCTGGGTATCGGACCGAGAGAGGGAGAAAGAGAGCCGTAACCCCGAGCTTTTCCACAATGCGGTATAGGCCTCACCCTTCAAGCCCACGTCAATTTCATAGCGAAAACACCAGGCCTCGGTGTGCGTTCCTGTGGCAAGGAAACTTGGCTTTCATTCCTTAGGTGGCACATGGCTCAGGACTGCCCTACCCCAAGGACTCAGGCTGTGCAGCCCGACTGGTTGAGATCAGCACTTCTGGCCCTCTCCCGGATGAACCAACTAGGAAAGGAGCCTCTCCTAAGCTGGGAAACGTGGTGGCTTTTCCTAGTCTACAGAGGAACAGCACTCTGAGGGAGAGGAGCTGCTGACGTGTGGTAGCAAAGTCTCCTCTGCTGAAGAGAAACATTTCATTGTAAGCGGGTTCCATCAGCCTTGCCACCTTTTCTCAGCTGGCTATCATGGAGGGCAGTCTGTTGGCAGATTCCCCTGAGGCCCTGCTTCCCAGGCTGTGATCCACACACGCCGCCTGCTTCAGCCCAAAGGGACAGCTTATGGTAAGGTCAAAACCCTGTGCTGGCAAGTTCCTGCCCAACCCTCGCACAGGGACAAGCATATTGGCCATTGGTCAAAGGCTTTCCCCACAAGCTTAACACGTTTGGTCCCATCTAGCCTCCGAAGGCCGAGTTGACCTAGCTAGGAATCAAAGTTCAGGAAAGGTACTCAGGGTGCTGGTGACTGCAGGTTCTTTCACCAGGCAGCCCAAATCGAGTCCACCTCCTTGCATTTTCCATGGGCAGAGCAAATGGTGTCAACTTACACGCCTCCGGCCAGGGAGGGGCGACCTACACTTTCTTCAGGGGATACAAGCCCATGCCTTCCGTGTGAAAGGCCTCTATGCCTCTTTGCTTCGGCAGCCCAGGGATAGCGTCAGCCCTGAAATGCTTCCGAAGGAGCAGAGTCAGAGATCCTTCGAACCACAGAGCAGGTGCAGCCCAGAACAAGGACTGCTCTTGGCCTGAGAACACCCACTGCCCAGCGCTTCTTTGGGGTACGCACGTGTAGAGGAAGGGGGTTGAATTCTGCTGCGTGATAACTTCTCCGGGCCACGTAGTGTGAGCGCAAGTAGAGTGGCCCTACACCTCCTCCCAGTTTCCCGTGTAAGTTGTAGAAGGCCAACTCCCTGCTTGAATCCCTGGGTGGGGTACGTACCGTCCAGAGAAAGATGGATGCTTGGGACCCTGGGCTGGGAGCTAGGTTAATGTTCTGTGCATCCACTTGGCAGCTGTTCTCTCTAAGCGGGTCCCAAAGGCTTTTTGGAGGAGTTTCCTGAGAGGGTCGGAAACAGGAAAGTAGCCAACAGGCCCACGGGGATGCCAGTTCTCTCTAGCAACAAGGCTACCAGCCTCAGACACTAGCGTTCTCTTTGGTACATGAAAGAACACTGTGCTTGGAAACTTCTTCCATCCAGTTTGCGAGTCGCGCTTCCACTGGGTCCTAGGATTCCAAGTGTTGCCATGCCGTCACAATGTCCAATTCTGAGGCCTAGGACGGCAGAGTGTCTGGCAGCTCTCAAAGAGACCTTAGCAATGCAGGCTTTTTGGCTCCTTCCGCCCAGAAACCAGCTCCTCCAGATCCTCTGTCGTTAGGTATTTCATGTCCGAATATCTCAGGGGGCCCTCATTCCTCCTCCACGAAGTAAGGCCCAAACGGCATTGCCCTAAAGGGAAGAAGCCTTCTGAGTCCGGCAGAGAGGAAGTCTCTGCCACTCTGCATTCCCACTCGGCTGAGCCCTGGGTATCGGACCGAGAGAGGGAGAAAGAGAGCCGTAACCCCGAGCTTTTCCACAATGCGGTATAGGCCTCACCCTTCAAGCCCACGTCAATTTCATAGCGAAAACACCAGGCCTCGGTGTGCGTTCCTGTGGCAAGGAAACTTGGCTTTCATTCCTTAGGTGGCACATGGCTCAGGACTGCCCTACCCCAAGGACTCAGGCTGTGCAGCCCGACTGGTTGAGATCAGCACTTCTGGCCCTCTCCCGGATGAACCAACTAGGAAAGGAGCCTCTCCTAAGCTGGGAAACGTGGTGGCTTTTCCTAGTCTACAGAGGAACAGCACTCTGAGGGAGAGGAGCTGCTGACGTGTGGTAGCAAAGTCTCCTCTGCTGAAGAGAAACATTTCATTGTAAGCGGGTTCCATCAGCCTTGCCACCTTTTCTCAGCTGGCTATCATGGAGGGCAGTCTGTTGGCAGATTCCCCTGAGGCCCTGCTTCCCAGGCTGTGATCCACACACGCCGCCTGCTTCAGCCCAAAGGGACAGCTTATGGTAAGGTCAAAACCCTGTGCTGGCAAGTTCCTGCCCAACCCTCGCACAGGGACAAGCATATTGGCCATTGGTCAAAGGCTTTCCCCACAAGCTTAACACGTTTGGTCCCATCTAGCCTCCGAAGGCCGAGTTGACCTAGCTAGGAATCAAAGTTCAGGAAAGGTACTCAGGGTGCTGGTGACTGCAGGTTCTTTCACCAGGCAGCCCAAATCGAGTCCACCTCCTTGCATTTTCCATGGGCAGAGCAAATGGTGTCAACTTACACGCCTCCGGCCAGGGAGGGGCGACCTACACTTTCTTCAGGGGATACAAGCCCATGCCTTCCGTGTGAAAGGCCTCTATGCCTCTTTGCTTCGGCAGCCCAGGGATAGCGTCAGCCCTGAAATGCTTCCGAAGGAGCAGAGTCAGAGATCCTTCGAACCACAGAGCAGGTGCAGCCCAGAACAAGGACTGCTCTTGGCCTGAGAACACCCACTGCCCAGCGCTTCTTTGGGGTACGCACGTGTAGAGGAAGGGGGTTGAATTCTGCTGCGTGATAACTTCTCCGGGCCACGTAGTGTGAGCGCAAGTAGAGTGGCCCTACACCTCCTCCCAGTTTCCCGTGTAAGTTGTAGAAGGCCAACTCCCTGCTTGAATCCCTGGGTGGGGTACGTACCGTCCAGAGAAAGATGGATGCTTGGGACCCTGGGCTGGGAGCTAGGTTAATGTTCTGTGCATCCACTTGGCAGCTGTTCTCTCTAAGCGGGTCCCAAAGGCTTTTTGGAGGAGTTTCCTGAGAGGGTCGGAAACAGGAAAGTAGCCAACAGGCCCACGGGGATGCCAGTTCTCTCTAGCAACAAGGCTACCAGCCTCAGACACTAGCGTTCTCTTTGGTACATGAAAGAACACTGTGCTTGGAAACTTCTTCCATCCAGTTTGCGAGTCGCGCTTCCACTGGGTCCTAGGATTCCAAGTGTTGCCATGCCGTCACAATGTCCAATTCTGAGGCCTAGGACGGCAGAGTGTCTGGCAGCTCTCAAAGAGACCTTAGCAATGCAGGCTTTTTGGCTCCTTCCACCCAGAAACCAGCTCCTCCAGATCCTCTGTCGTTAGGTATTTCATGTCCGAATATCTCAGGGGGCCCTCATTCCTCCTCCACGAAGTAAGGCCCAAACGGCATTGCCCTAAAGGGAAGAAGCCTTCTGAGTCCGGCAGAGAGGAAGTCTCTGCCACTCTGCATTCCCACTCGGCTGAGCCCTGGGTATCGGACCGAGAGAGGGAGAAAGAGAGCCGTAACCCCGAGCTTTTCCACAATGCGGTATAGGCCTCACCCTTCAAGCCCACGTCAATTTCATAGCGAAAACACCAGGCCTCGGTGTGCGTTCCTGTGGCAAGGAAACTTGGCTTTCATTCCTTAGGTGGCACATGGCTCAGGACTGCCCTACCCCAAGGACTCAGGCTGTGCAGCCCGACTGGTTGAGATCAGCACTTCTGGCCCTCTCCCGGATGAACCAACTAGGAAAGGAGCCTCTCCTAAGCTGGGAAACGTGGTGGCTTTTCCTAGTCTACAGAGGAACAGCACTCTGAGGGAGAGGAGCTGCTGACGTGTGGTAGCAAAGTCTCCTCTGCTGAAGAGAAACATTTCATTGTAAGCGGGTTCCATCAGCCTTGCCACCTTTTCTCAGCTGGCTATCATGGAGGGCAGTCTGTTGGCAGATTCCCCTGAGGCCCTGCTTCCCAGGCTGTGATCCACACACGCCGCCTGCTTCAGCCCAAAGGGACAGCTTATGGTAAGGTCAAAACCCTGTGCTGGCAAGTTCCTGCCCAACCCTCGCACAGGGACAAGCATATTGGCCATTGGTCAAAGGCTTTCCCCACAAGCTTAACACGTTTGGTCCCATCTAGCCTCCGAAGGCCGAGTTGACCTAGCTAGGAATCAAAGTTCAGGAAAGGTACTCAGGGTGCTGGTGACTGCAGGTTCTTTCACCAGGCAGCCCAAATCGAGTCCACCTCCTTGCATTTTCCATGGGCAGAGCAAATGGTGTCAACTTACACGCCTCCGGCCAGGGAGGGGCGACCTACACTTTCTTCAGGGGATACAAGCCCATGCCTTCCGTGTGAAAGGCCTCTATGCCTCTTTGCTTCGGCAGCCCAGGGATAGCGTCAGCCCTGAAATGCTTCCGAAGGAGCAGAGTCAGAGATCCTTCGAACCACAGAGCAGGTGCAGCCCAGAACAAGGACTGCTCTTGGCCTGAGAACACCCACTGCCCAGCGCTTCTTTGGGGTACGCACGTGTAGAGGAAGGGGGTTGAATTCTGCTGCGTGATAACTTCTCCGGGCCACGTAGTGTGAGCGCAAGTAGAGTGGCCCTACACCTCCTCCCAGTTTCCTGTGTAAGTTGTAGAAGGCCAACTCCCTGCTTGAATCCCTGGGTGGGGTACGTACCGTCCAGAGAAAGATGGATGCTTGGGACCCTGGGCTGGGAGCTAGGTTAATGTTCTGTGCATCCACTTGGCAGCTGTTCTCTCTAAGCGGGTCCCAAAGGCTTTTTGGAGGAGTTTCCTGAGAGGGTCGGAAACAGGAAAGTAGCCAACAGGCCCACGGGGATGCCAGTTCTCTCTAGCAACAAGGCTACCAGCCTCAGACACTAGCGTTCTCTTTGGTACATGAAAGAACACTGTGCTTGGAAACTTCTTCCATCCAGTTTGCGAGTCGCGCTTCCACTGGGTCCTAGGATTCCAAGTGTTGCCATGCCGTCACAATGTCCAATTCTGAGGCCTAGGACGGCAGAGTGTCTGGCAGCTCTCAAAGAGACCTTAGCAATGCAGGCTTTTTGGCTCCTTCCGCCCAGAAACCAGCTCCTCCAGATCCTCTGTCGTTAGGTATTTCATGTCCGAATATCTCAGGGGGCCCTCATTCCTCCTCCACGAAGTAAGGCCCAAACGGCATTGCCCTAAAGGGAAGAAGCCTTCTGAGTCCGGCAGAGAGGAAGTCTCTGCCACTCTGCATTCCCACTCGGCTGAGCCCTGGGTATCGGACCGAGAGAGGGAGAAAGAGAGCCGTAACCCCGAGCTTTTCCACAATGCGGTATAGGCCTCACCCTTCAAGCCCACGTCAATTTCATAGCGAAAACACCAGGCCTCGGTGTGCGTTCCTGTGGCAAGGAAACTTGGCTTTCATTCCTTAGGTGGCACATGGCTCAGGACTGCCCTACCCCAAGGACTCAGGCTGTGCAGCCCGACTGGTTGAGATCAGCACTTCTGGCCCTCTCCCGGATGAACCAACTAGGAAAGGAGCCTCTCCTAAGCTGGGAAACGTGGTGGCTTTTCCTAGTCTACAGAGGAACAGCACTCTGAGGGAGAGGAGCTGCTGACGTGTGGTAGCAAAGTCTCCTCTGCTGAAGAGAAACATTTCATTGTAAGCGGGTTCCATCAGCCTTGCCACCTTTTCTCAGCTGGCTATCATGGAGGGCAGTCTGTTGGCAGATTCCCCTGAGGCCCTGCTTCCCAGGCTGTGATCCACACACGCCGCCTGCTTCAGCCCAAAGGGACAGCTTATGGTAAGGTCAAAACCCTGTGCTGGCAAGTTCCTGCCCAACCCTCGCACAGGGACAAGCATATTGGCCATTGGTCAAAGGCTTTCCCCACAAGCTTAACACGTTTGGTCCCATCTAGCCTCCGAAGGCCGAGTTGACCTAGCTAGGAATCAAAGTTCAGGAAAGGTACTCAGGGTGCTGGTGACTGCAGGTTCTTTCACCAGGCAGCCCAAATCGAGTCCACCTCCTTGCATTTTCCATGGGCAGAGCAAATGGTGTCAACTTACACGCCTCCGGCCAGGGAGGGGCGACCTACACTTTCTTCAGGGGATACAAGCCCATGCCTTCCGTGTGAAAGGCCTCTATGCCTCTTTGCTTCGGCAGCCCAGGGATAGCGTCAGCCCTGAAATGCTTCCGAAGGAGCAGAGTCAGAGATCCTTCGAACCACAGAGCAGGTGCAGCCCAGAACAAGGACTGCTCTTGGCCTGAGAACACCCACTGCCCAGCGCTTCTTTGGGGTACGCACGTGTAGAGGAAGGGGGTTGAATTCTGCTGCGTGATAACTTCTCCGGGCCACGTAGTGTGAGCGCAAGTAGAGTGGCCCTACACCTCCTCCCAGTTTCCTGTGTAAGTTGTAGAAGGCCAACTCCCTGCTTGAATCCCTGGGTGGGGTACGTACCGTCCAGAGAAAGATGGATGCTTGGGACCCTGGGCTGGGAGCTAGGTTAATGTTCTGTGCATCCACTTGGCAGCTGTTCTCTCTAAGCGGGTCCCAAAGGCTTTTTGGAGGAGTTTCCTGAGAGGGTCGGAAACAGGAAAGTAGCCAACAGGCCCACGGGGATGCCAGTTCTCTCTAGCAACAAGGCTACCAGCCTCAGACACTAGCGTTCTCTTTGGTACATGAAAGAACACTGTGCTTGGAAACTTCTTCCATCCAGTTTGCGAGTCGCGCTTCCACTGGGTCCTAGGATTCCAAGTGTTGCCATGCCGTCACAATGTCCAATTCTGAGGCCTAGGACGGCAGAGTGTCTGGCAGCTCTCAAAGAGACCTTAGCAATGCAGGCTTTTTGGCTCCTTCCGCCCAGAAACCAGCTCCTCCAGATCCTCTGTCGTTAGGTATTTCATGTCCGAATATCTCAGGGGGCCCTCATTCCTCCTCCACGAAGTAAGGCCCAAACGGCATTGCCCTAAAGGGAAGAAGCCTTCTGAGTCCGGCAGAGAGGAAGTCTCTGCCACTCTGCATTCCCACTCGGCTGAGCCCTGGGTATCGGACCGAGAGAGGGAGAAAGAGAGCCGTAACCCCGAGCTTTTCCACAATGCGGTATAGGCCTCACCCTTCAAGCCCACGTCAATTTCATAGCGAAAACACCAGGCCTCGGTGTGCGTTCCTGTGGCAAGGAAACTTGGCTTTCATTCCTTAGGTGGCACATGGCTCAGGACTGCCCTACCCCAAGGACTCAGGCTGTGCAGCCCGACTGGTTGAGATCAGCACTTCTGGCCCTCTCCCGGATGAACCAACTAGGAAAGGAGCCTCTCCTAAGCTGGGAAACGTGGTGGCTTTTCCTAGTCTACAGAGGAACAGCACTCTGAGGGAGAGGAGCTGCTGACGTGTGGTAGCAAAGTCTCCTCTGCTGAAGAGAAACATTTCATTGTAAGCGGGTTCCATCAGCCTTGCCACCTTTTCTCAGCTGGCTATCATGGAGGGCAGTCTGTTGGCAGATTCCCCTGAGGCCCTGCTTCCCAGGCTGTGATCCACACACGCCGCCTGCTTCAGCCCAAAGGGACAGCTTATGGTAAGGTCAAAACCCTGTGCTGGCAAGTTCCTGCCCAACCCTCGCACAGGGACAAGCATATTGGCCATTGGTCAAAGGCTTTCCCCACAAGCTTAACACGTTTGGTCCCATCTAGCCTCCGAAGGCCGAGTTGACCTAGCTAGGAATCAAAGTTCAGGAAAGGTACTCAGGGTGCTGGTGACTGCAGGTTCTTTCACCAGGCAGCCCAAATCGAGTCCACCTCCTTGCATTTTCCATGGGCAGAGCAAATGGTGTCAACTTACACGCCTCCGGCCAGGGAGGGGCGACCTACACTTTCTTCAGGGGATACAAGCCCATGCCTTCCGTGTGAAAGGCCTCTATGCCTCTTTGCTTCGGCAGCCCAGGGATAGCGTCAGCCCTGAAATGCTTCCGAAGGAGCAGAGTCAGAGATCCTTCGAACCACAGAGCAGGTGCAGCCCAGAACAAGGACTGCTCTTGGCCTGAGAACACCCACTGCCCAGCGCTTCTTTGGGGTACGCACGTGTAGAGGAAGGGGGTTGAATTCTGCTGCGTGATAACTTCTCCGGGCCACGTAGTGTGAGCGCAAGTAGAGTGGCCCTACACCTCCTCCCAGTTTCCTGTGTAAGTTGTAGAAGGCCAACTCCCTGCTTGAATCCCTGGGTGGGGTACGTACCGTCCAGAGAAAGATGGATGCTTGGGACCCTGGGCTGGGAGCTAGGTTAATGTTCTGTGCATCCACTTGGCAGCTGTTCTCTCTAAGCGGGTCCCAAAGGCTTTTTGGAGGAGTTTCCTGAGAGGGTCGGAAACAGGAAAGTAGCCAACAGGCCCACGGGGATGCCAGTTCTCTCTAGCAACAAGGCTACCAGCCTCAGACACTAGCGTTCTCTTTGGTACATGAAAGAACACTGTGCTTGGAAACTTCTTCCATCCAGTTTGCGAGTCGCGCTTCCACTGGGTCCTAGGATTCCAAGTGTTGCCATGCCGTCACAATGTCCAATTCTGAGGCCTAGGACGGCAGAGTGTCTGGCAGCTCTCAAAGAGACCTTAGCAATGCAGGCTTTTTGGCTCCTTCCGCCCAGAAACCAGCTCCTCCAGATCCTCTGTCGTTAGGTATTTCATGTCCGAATATCTCAGGGGGCCCTCATTCCTCCTCCACGAAGTAAGGCCCAAACGGCATTGCCCTAAAGGGAAGAAGCCTTCTGAGTCCGGCAGAGAGGAAGTCTCTGCCACTCTGCATTCCCACTCGGCTGAGCCCTGGGTATCGGACCGAGAGAGGGAGAAAGAGAGCCGTAACCCCGAGCTTTTCCACAATGCGGTATAGGCCTCACCCTTCAAGCCCACGTCAATTTCATAGCGAAAACACCAGGCCTCGGTGTGCGTTCCTGTGGCAAGGAAACTTGGCTTTCATTCCTTAGGTGGCACATGGCTCAGGACTGCCCTACCCCAAGGACTCAGGCTGTGCAGCCCGACTGGTTGAGATCAGCACTTCTGGCCCTCTCCCGGATGAACCAACTAGGAAAGGAGCCTCTCCTAAGCTGGGAAACGTGGTGGCTTTTCCTAGTCTACAGAGGAACAGCACTCTGAGGGAGAGGAGCTGCTGACGTGTGGTAGCAAAGTCTCCTCTGCTGAAGAGAAACATTTCATTGTAAGCGGGTTCCATCAGCCTTGCCACCTTTTCTCAGCTGGCTATCATGGAGGGCAGTCTGTTGGCAGATTCCCCTGAGGCCCTGCTTCCCAGGCTGTGATCCACACACGCCGCCTGCTTCAGCCCAAAGGGACAGCTTATGGTAAGGTCAAAACCCTGTGCTGGCAAGTTCCTGCCCAACCCTCGCACAGGGACAAGCATATTGGCCATTGGTCAAAGGCTTTCCCCACAAGCTTAACACGTTTGGTCCCATCTAGCCTCCGAAGGCCGAGTTGACCTAGCTAGGAATCAAAGTTCAGGAAAGGTACTCAGGGTGCTGGTGACTGCAGGTTCTTTCACCAGGCAGCCCAAATCGAGTCCACCTCCTTGCATTTTCCATGGGCAGAGCAAATGGTGTCAACTTACACGCCTCCGGCCAGGGAGGGGCGACCTACACTTTCTTCAGGGGATACAAGCCCATGCCTTCCGTGTGAAAGGCCTCTATGCCTCTTTGCTTCGGCAGCCCAGGGATAGCGTCAGCCCTGAAATGCTTCCGAAGGAGCAGAGTCAGAGATCCTTCGAACCACAGAGCAGGTGCAGCCCAGAACAAGGACTGCTCTTGGCCTGAGAACACCCACTGCCCAGCGCTTCTTTGGGGTACGCACGTGTAGAGGAAGGGGGTTGAATTCTGCTGCGTGATAACTTCTCCGGGCCACGTAGTGTGAGCGCAAGTAGAGTGGCCCTACACCTCCTCCCAGTTTCCTGTGTAAGTTGTAGAAGGCCAACTCCCTGCTTGAATCCCTGGGTGGGGTACGTACCGTCCAGAGAAAGATGGATGCTTGGGACCCTGGGCTGGGAGCTAGGTTAATGTTCTGTGCATCCACTTGGCAGCTGTTCTCTCTAAGCGGGTCCCAAAGGCTTTTTGGAGGAGTTTCCTGAGAGGGTCGGAAACAGGAAAGTAGCCAACAGGCCCACGGGGATGCCAGTTCTCTCTAGCAACAAGGCTACCAGCCTCAGACACTAGCGTTCTCTTTGGTACATGAAAGAACACTGTGCTTGGAAACTTCTTCCATCCAGTTTGCGAGTCGCGCTTCCACTGGGTCCTAGGATTCCAAGTGTTGCCATGCCGTCACAATGTCCAATTCTGAGGCCTAGGACGGCAGAGTGTCTGGCAGCTCTCAAAGAGACCTTAGCAATGCAGGCTTTTTGGCTCCTTCCGCCCAGAAACCAGCTCCTCCAGATCCTCTGTCGTTAGGTATTTCATGTCCGAATATCTCAGGGGGCCCTCATTCCTCCTCCACGAAGTAAGGCCCAAACGGCATTGCCCTAAAGGGAAGAAGCCTTCTGAGTCCGGCAGAGAGGAAGTCTCTGCCACTCTGCATTCCCACTCGGCTGAGCCCTGGGTATCGGACCGAGAGAGGGAGAAAGAGAGCCGTAACCCCGAGCTTTTCCACAATGCGGTATAGGCCTCACCCTTCAAGCCCACGTCAATTTCATAGCGAAAACACCAGGCCTCGGTGTGCGTTCCTGTGGCAAGGAAACTTGGCTTTCATTCCTTAGGTGGCACATGGCTCAGGACTGCCCTACCCCAAGGACTCAGGCTGTGCAGCCCGACTGGTTGAGATCAGCACTTCTGGCCCTCTCCCGGATGAACCAACTAGGAAAGGAGCCTCTCCTAAGCTGGGAAACGTGGTGGCTTTTCCTAGTCTACAGAGGAACAGCACTCTGAGGGAGAGGAGCTGCTGACGTGTGGTAGCAAAGTCTCCTCTGCTGAAGAGAAACATTTCATTGTAAGCGGGTTCCATCAGCCTTGCCACCTTTTCTCAGCTGGCTATCATGGAGGGCAGTCTGTTGGCAGATTCCCCTGAGGCCCTGCTTCCCAGGCTGTGATCCACACACGCCGCCTGCTTCAGCCCAAAGGGACAGCTTATGGTAAGGTCAAAACCCTGTGCTGGCAAGTTCCTGCCCAACCCTCGCACAGGGACAAGCATATTGGCCATTGGTCAAAGGCTTTCCCCACAAGCTTAACACGTTTGGTCCCATCTAGCCTCCGAAGGCCGAGTTGACCTAGCTAGGAATCAAAGTTCAGGAAAGGTACTCAGGGTGCTGGTGACTGCAGGTTCTTTCACCAGGCAGCCCAAATCGAGTCCACCTCCTTGCATTTTCCATGGGCAGAGCAAATGGTGTCAACTTACACGCCTCCGGCCAGGGAGGGGCGACCTACACTTTCTTCAGGGGATACAAGCCCATGCCTTCCGTGTGAAAGGCCTCTATGCCTCTTTGCTTCGGCAGCCCAGGGATAGCGTCAGCCCTGAAATGCTTCCGAAGGAGCAGAGTCAGAGATCCTTCGAACCACAGAGCAGGTGCAGCCCAGAACAAGGACTGCTCTTGGCCTGAGAACACCCACTGCCCAGCGCTTCTTTGGGGTACGCACGTGTAGAGGAAGGGGGTTGAATTCTGCTGCGTGATAACTTCTCCGGGCCACGTAGTGTGAGCGCAAGTAGAGTGGCCCTACACCTCCTCCCAGTTTCCTGTGTAAGTTGTAGAAGGCCAACTCCCTGCTTGAATCCCTGGGTGGGGTACGTACCGTCCAGAGAAAGATGGATGCTTGGGACCCTGGGCTGGGAGCTAGGTTAATGTTCTGTGCATCCACTTGGCAGCTGTTCTCTCTAAGCGGGTCCCAAAGGCTTTTTGGAGGAGTTTCCTGAGAGGGTCGGAAACAGGAAAGTAGCCAACAGGCCCACGGGGATGCCAGTTCTCTCTAGCAACAAGGCTACCAGCCTCAGACACTAGCGTTCTCTTTGGTACATGAAAGAACACTGTGCTTGGAAACTTCTTCCATCCAGTTTGCGAGTCGCGCTTCCACTGGGTCCTAGGATTCCAAGTGTTGCCATGCCGTCACAATGTCCAATTCTGAGGCCTAGGACGGCAGAGTGTCTGGCAGCTCTCAAAGAGACCTTAGCAATGCAGGCTTTTTGGCTCCTTCCGCCCAGAAACCAGCTCCTCCAGATCCTCTGTCGTTAGGTATTTCATGTCCGAATATCTCAGGGGGCCCTCATTCCTCCTCCACGAAGTAAGGCCCAAACGGCATTGCCCTAAAGGGAAGAAGCCTTCTGAGTCCGGCAGAGAGGAAGTCTCTGCCACTCTGCATTCCCACTCGGCTGAGCCCTGGGTATCGGACCGAGAGAGGGAGAAAGAGAGCCGTAACCCCGAGCTTTTCCACAATGCGGTATAGGCCTCACCCTTCAAGCCCACGTCAATTTCATAGCGAAAACACCAGGCCTCGGTGTGCGTTCCTGTGGCAAGGAAACTTGGCTTTCATTCCTTAGGTGGCACATGGCTCAGGACTGCCCTACCCCAAGGACTCAGGCTGTGCAGCCCGACTGGTTGAGATCAGCACTTCTGGCCCTCTCCCGGATGAACCAACTAGGAAAGGAGCCTCTCCTAAGCTGGGAAACGTGGTGGCTTTTCCTAGTCTACAGAGGAACAGCACTCTGAGGGAGAGGAGCTGCTGACGTGTGGTAGCAAAGTCTCCTCTGCTGAAGAGAAACATTTCATTGTAAGCGGGTTCCATCAGCCTTGCCACCTTTTCTCAGCTGGCTATCATGGAGGGCAGTCTGTTGGCAGATTCCCCTGAGGCCCTGCTTCCCAGGCTGTGATCCACACACGCCGCCTGCTTCAGCCCAAAGGGACAGCTTATGGTAAGGTCAAAACCCTGTGCTGGCAAGTTCCTGCCCAACCCTCGCACAGGGACAAGCATATTGGCCATTGGTCAAAGGCTTTCCCCACAAGCTTAACACGTTTGGTCCCATCTAGCCTCCGAAGGCCGAGTTGACCTAGCTAGGAATCAAAGTTCAGGAAAGGTACTCAGGGTGCTGGTGACTGCAGGTTCTTTCACCAGGCAGCCCAAATCGAGTCCACCTCCTTGCATTTTCCATGGGCAGAGCAAATGGTGTCAACTTACACGCCTCCGGCCAGGGAGGGGCGACCTACACTTTCTTCAGGGGATACAAGCCCATGCCTTCCGTGTGAAAGGCCTCTATGCCTCTTTGCTTCGGCAGCCCAGGGATAGCGTCAGCCCTGAAATGCTTCCGAAGGAGCAGAGTCAGAGATCCTTCGAACCACAGAGCAGGTGCAGCCCAGAACAAGGACTGCTCTTGGCCTGAGAACACCCACTGCCCAGCGCTTCTTTGGGGTACGCACGTGTAGAGGAAGGGGGTTGAATTCTGCTGCGTGATAACTTCTCCGGGCCACGTAGTGTGAGCGCAAGTAGAGTGGCCCTACACCTCCTCCCAGTTTCCTGTGTAAGTTGTAGAAGGCCAACTCCCTGCTTGAATCCCTGGGTGGGGTACGTACCGTCCAGAGAAAGATGGATGCTTGGGACCCTGGGCTGGGAGCTAGGTTAATGTTCTGTGCATCCACTTGGCAGCTGTTCTCTCTAAGCGGGTCCCAAAGGCTTTTTGGAGGAGTTTCCTGAGAGGGTCGGAAACAGGAAAGTAGCCAACAGGCCCACGGGGATGCCAGTTCTCTCTAGCAACAAGGCTACCAGCCTCAGACACTAGCGTTCTCTTTGGTACATGAAAGAACACTGTGCTTGGAAACTTCTTCCATCCAGTTTGCGAGTCGTGCTTCCACTGGGTCCTAGGATTCCAAGTGTTGCCATGCCGTCACAATGTCCAATTCTGAGGCCTAGGACGGCAGAGTGTCTGGCAGCTCTCAAAGAGACCTTAGCAATGCAGGCTTTTTGGCTCCTTCCGCCCAGAAACCAGCTCCTCCAGATCCTCTGTCGTTAGGTATTTCATGTCCGAATATCTCAGGGGGCCCTCATTCCTCCTCCACGAAGTAAGGCCCAAACGGCATTGCCCTAAAGGGAAGAAGCCTTCTGAGTCCGGCAGAGAGGAAGTCTCTGCCACTCTGCATTCCCACTCGGCTGAGCCCTGGGTATCGGACCGAGAGAGGGAGAAAGAGAGCCGTAACCCCGAGCTTTTCCACAATGCGGTATAGGCCTCACCCTTCAAGCCCACGTCAATTTCATAGCGAAAACACCAGGCCTCGGTGTGCGTTCCTGTGGCAAGGAAACTTGGCTTTCATTCCTTAGGTGGCACATGGCTCAGGACTGCCCTACCCCAAGGACTCAGGCTGTGCAGCCCGACTGGTTGAGATCAGCACTTCTGGCCCTCTCCCGGATGAACCAACTAGGAAAGGAGCCTCTCCTAAGCTGGGAAACGTGGTGGCTTTTCCTAGTCTACAGAGGAACAGCACTCTGAGGGAGAGGAGCTGCTGACGTGTGGTAGCAAAGTCTCCTCTGCTGAAGAGAAACATTTCATTGTAAGCGGGTTCCATCAGCCTTGCCACCTTTTCTCAGCTGGCTATCATGGAGGGCAGTCTGTTGGCAGATTCCCCTGAGGCCCTGCTTCCCAGGCTGTGATCCACACACGCCGCCTGCTTCAGCCCAAAGGGACAGCTTATGGTAAGGTCAAAACCCTGTGCTGGCAAGTTCCTGCCCAACCCTCGCACAGGGACAAGCATATTGGCCATTGGTCAAAGGCTTTCCCCACAAGCTTAACACGTTTGGTCCCATCTAGCCTCCGAAGGCCGAGTTGACCTAGCTAGGAATCAAAGTTCAGGAAAGGTACTCAGGGTGCTGGTGACTGCAGGTTCTTTCACCAGGCAGCCCAAATCGAGTCCACCTCCTTGCATTTTCCATGGGCAGAGCAAATGGTGTCAACTTACACGCCTCCGGCCAGGGAGGGGCGACCTACACTTTCTTCAGGGGATACAAGCCCATGCCTTCCGTGTGAAAGGCCTCTATGCCTCTTTGCTTCGGCAGCCCAGGGATAGCGTCAGCCCTGAAATGCTTCCGAAGGAGCAGAGTCAGAGATCCTTCGAACCACAGAGCAGGTGCAGCCCAGAACAAGGACTGCTCTTGGCCTGAGAACACCCACTGCCCAGCGCTTCTTTGGGGTACGCACGTGTAGAGGAAGGGGGTTGAATTCTGCTGCGTGATAACTTCTCCGGGCCACGTAGTGTGAGCGCAAGTAGAGTGGCCCTACACCTCCTCCCAGTTTCCTGTGTAAGTTGTAGAAGGCCAACTCCCTGCTTGAATCCCTGGGTGGGGTACGTACCGTCCAGAGAAAGATGGATGCTTGGGACCCTGGGCTGGGAGCTAGGTTAATGTTCTGTGCATCCACTTGGCAGCTGTTCTCTCTAAGCGGGTCCCAAAGGCTTTTTGGAGGAGTTTCCTGAGAGGGTCGGAAACAGGAAAGTAGCCAACAGGCCCACGGGGATGCCAGTTCTCTCTAGCAACAAGGCTACCAGCCTCAGACACTAGCGTTCTCTTTGGTACATGAAAGAACACTGTGCTTGGAAACTTCTTCCATCCAGTTTGCGAGTCGCGCTTCCACTGGGTCCTAGGATTCCAAGTGTTGCCATGCCGTCACAATGTCCAATTCTGAGGCCTAGGACGGCAGAGTGTCTGGCAGCTCTCAAAGAGACCTTAGCAATGCAGGCTTTTTGGCTCCTTCCGCCCAGAAACCAGCTCCTCCAGATCCTCTGTCGTTAGGTATTTCATGTCCGAATATCTCAGGGGGCCCTCATTCCTCCTCCACGAAGTAAGGCCCAAACGGCATTGCCCTAAAGGGAAGAAGCCTTCTGAGTCCGGCAGAGAGGAAGTCTCTGCCACTCTGCATTCCCACTCGGCTGAGCCCTGGGTATCGGACCGAGAGAGGGAGAAAGAGAGCCGTAACCCCGAGCTTTTCCACAATGCGGTATAGGCCTCACCCTTCAAGCCCACGTCAATTTCATAGCGAAAACACCAGGCCTCGGTGTGCGTTCCTGTGGCAAGGAAACTTGGCTTTCATTCCTTAGGTGGCACATGGCTCAGGACTGCCCTACCCCAAGGACTCAGGCTGTGCAGCCCGACTGGTTGAGATCAGCACTTCTGGCCCTCTCCCGGATGAACCAACTAGGAAAGGAGCCTCTCCTAAGCTGGGAAACGTGGTGGCTTTTCCTAGTCTACAGAGGAACAGCACTCTGAGGGAGAGGAGCTGCTGACGTGTGGTAGCAAAGTCTCCTCTGCTGAAGAGAAACATTTCATTGTAAGCGGGTTCCATCAGCCTTGCCACCTTTTCTCAGCTGGCTATCATGGAGGGCAGTCTGTTGGCAGATTCCCCTGAGGCCCTGCTTCCCAGGCTGTGATCCACACACGCCGCCTGCTTCAGCCCAAAGGGACAGCTTATGGTAAGGTCAAAACCCTGTGCTGGCAAGTTCCTGCCCAACCCTCGCACAGGGACAAGCATATTGGCCATTGGTCAAAGGCTTTCCCCACAAGCTTAACACGTTTGGTCCCATCTAGCCTCCGAAGGCCGAGTTGACCTAGCTAGGAATCAAAGTTCAGGAAAGGTACTCAGGGTGCTGGTGACTGCAGGTTCTTTCACCAGGCAGCCCAAATCGAGTCCACCTCCTTGCATTTTCCATGGGCAGAGCAAATGGTGTCAACTTACACGCCTCCGGCCAGGGAGGGGCGACCTACACTTTCTTCAGGGGATACAAGCCCATGCCTTCCGTGTGAAAGGCCTCTATGCCTCTTTGCTTCGGCAGCCCAGGGATAGCGTCAGCCCTGAAATGCTTCCGAAGGAGCAGAGTCAGAGATCCTTCGAACCACAGAGCAGGTGCAGCCCAGAACAAGGACTGCTCTTGGCCTGAGAACACCCACTGCCCAGCGCTTCTTTGGGGTACGCACGTGTAGAGGAAGGGGGTTGAATTCTGCTGCGTGATAACTTCTCCGGGCCACGTAGTGTGAGCGCAAGTAGAGTGGCCCTACACCTCCTCCCAGTTTCCTGTGTAAGTTGTAGAAGGCCAACTCCCTGCTTGAATCCCTGGGTGGGGTACGTACCGTCCAGAGAAAGATGGATGCTTGGGACCCTGGGCTGGGAGCTAGGTTAATGTTCTGTGCATCCACTTGGCAGCTGTTCTCTCTAAGCGGGTCCCAAAGGCTTTTTGGAGGAGTTTCCTGAGAGGGTCGGAAACAGGAAAGTAGCCAACAGGCCCACGGGGATGCCAGTTCTCTCTAGCAACAAGGCTACCAGCCTCAGACACTAGCGTTCTCTTTGGTACATGAAAGAACACTGTGCTTGGAAACTTCTTCCATCCAGTTTGCGAGTCGCGCTTCCACTGGGTCCTAGGATTCCAAGTGTTGCCATGCCGTCACAATGTCCAATTCTGAGGCCTAGGACGGCAGAGTGTCTGGCAGCTCTCAAAGAGACCTTAGCAATGCAGGCTTTTTGGCTCCTTCCGCCCAGAAACCAGCTCCTCCAGATCCTCTGTCGTTAGGTATTTCATGTCCGAATATCTCAGGGGGCCCTCATTCCTCCTCCACGAAGTAAGGCCCAAACGGCATTGCCCTAAAGGGAAGAAGCCTTCTGAGTCCGGCAGAGAGGAAGTCTCTGCCACTCTGCATTCCCACTCGGCTGAGCCCTGGGTATCGGACCGAGAGAGGGAGAAAGAGAGCCGTAACCCCGAGCTTTTCCACAATGCGGTATAGGCCTCACCCTTCAAGCCCACGTCAATTTCATAGCGAAAACACCAGGCCTCGGTGTGCGTTCCTGTGGCAAGGAAACTTGGCTTTCATTCCTTAGGTGGCACATGGCTCAGGACTGCCCTACCCCAAGGACTCAGGCTGTGCAGCCCGACTGGTTGAGATCAGCACTTCTGGCCCTCTCCCGGATGAACCAACTAGGAAAGGAGCCTCTCCTAAGCTGGGAAACGTGGTGGCTTTTCCTAGTCTACAGAGGAACAGCACTCTGAGGGAGAGGAGCTGCTGACGTGTGGTAGCAAAGTCTCCTCTGCTGAAGAGAAACATTTCATTGTAAGCGGGTTCCATCAGCCTTGCCACCTTTTCTCAGCTGGCTATCATGGAGGGCAGTCTGTTGGCAGATTCCCCTGAGGCCCTGCTTCCCAGGCTGTGATCCACACACGCCGCCTGCTTCAGCCCAAAGGGACAGCTTATGGTAAGGTCAAAACCCTGTGCTGGCAAGTTCCTGCCCAACCCTCGCACAGGGACAAGCATATTGGCCATTGGTCAAAGGCTTTCCCCACAAGCTTAACACGTTTGGTCCCATCTAGCCTCCGAAGGCCGAGTTGACCTAGCTAGGAATCAAAGTTCAGGAAAGGTACTCAGGGTGCTGGTGACTGCAGGTTCTTTCACCAGGCAGCCCAAATCGAGTCCACCTCCTTGCATTTTCCATGGGCAGAGCAAATGGTGTCAACTTACACGCCTCCGGCCAGGGAGGGGCGACCTACACTTTCTTCAGGGGATACAAGCCCATGCCTTCCGTGTGAAAGGCCTCTATGCCTCTTTGCTTCGGCAGCCCAGGGATAGCGTCAGCCCTGAAATGCTTCCGAAGGAGCAGAGTCAGAGATCCTTCGAACCACAGAGCAGGTGCAGCCCAGAACAAGGACTGCTCTTGGCCTGAGAACACCCACTGCCCAGCGCTTCTTTGGGGTACGCACGTGTAGAGGAAGGGGGTTGAATTCTGCTGCGTGATAACTTCTCCGGGCCACGTAGTGTGAGCGCAAGTAGAGTGGCCCTACACCTCCTCCCAGTTTCCTGTGTAAGTTGTAGAAGGCCAACTCCCTGCTTGAATCCCTGGGTGGGGTACGTACCGTCCAGAGAAAGATGGATGCTTGGGACCCTGGGCTGGGAGCTAGGTTAATGTTCTGTGCATCCACTTGGCAGCTGTTCTCTCTAAGCGGGTCCCAAAGGCTTTTTGGAGGAGTTTCCTGAGAGGGTCGGAAACAGGAAAGTAGCCAACAGGCCCACGG
>NW_026871878.1:0-29946 GCF_028564815.1 Eubalaena glacialis | reverse complement strand
TACTCTGAGCTGCACTGAAAAAAACACTAGGCTTCGCCTTCCAACCAGGACCTCCTACCTGAAGTCACGCTGCCTCCAGGAGAAAGTCGGCTTGCGTTCCTATTGCCACTAAAGCACAGTTTTTCCTGTAGCACTGCAGGCTTCTGAAGAGGCACGGGCCCAGAGGCCTAGCTAGGGCGCGCCTTGGTTGAGGCCGTTCACTACATGCAGAACACCCTGCCTCGAGAAGCTGATTCGGGGAAGGACGAAGTGTGTGCTCTGTGTCTCTTTTGACTGCTCAGAAACCACAGGGAGGTATGCTGCGTGTGCCCATGGAAATGGGGCGCGACGGTACTAGCCTTGCTTTTTCATTTGCAAAGCCCCGTTCACGCTCCCTTGAAGCGCCCTGAAATGCTCTGCTGTTGTCAGGCCTCTGGCCGCTGTAGGCATGGGTCTGGGAAGAAAATGAGCTTTCTCTGGCTACACAGGGTGCTTCCATGGCCGGGGTGGGGCTCATCTTGCCATGCTCTAGAGCTAAAGGGAATCTCAACGTGAGTCCTTGCCTCGAGGTAAGGCCCTGAGTAGCCATGCAGGAAGGGAGGCATGCAGCTCTCTCCGTGAGCTCGTAGTCGCTGTTCTGCTTTATTTGAAAGAAGGTAGCATTTGAGAACTCCTAGGCCCCTCGGGTGAGCATCATTTTCGTTCCAAGATCACTGAGTACCTCCACACCGCTGTGGGCCTAACTGAGCAACATCGAGGCCCATAGGTCCCTCGGAGGCCCTCCGTGTCTGCCGAGGGATGGGCAACACACTGCACTCTTTCTTGGGACTTCTTGATTTACCCAGCACTCGCACAGGATCACGAGCCCCGTTCTAGCAAGGTCCAACATGCCGTGGAAGTCACACTCTTTCCCTAGTCTGAGCTGCACTGAGAGAAACCCTCGGCTTCGCCTTCCATCCTGGACCTCGTACCTGAAGTCACCCTGCCTCCCGGAGAAAGGCGGAGTGCTTGCCTATTGCAACTGAAGCACAGTTTTTCCTGTAGCACTGCAGGCTTCTGAAGAGGCACGGGCCCAGAGGCCTAGCTAGGGCGTGCCTTGGCTGAGGCCGTTCACTAGATGCAGAACACCCTGCCTCGAGAAGTTGATTCAGGGAAGGAACCAGTGTGTGCTCTGTGTCTCTTTTGACTGCTCAGAAACCACAGGGAGGTATGCTGCGTGTGCCCATGGAAATGGGGGCGCGATGGTACTAGCCTTGCTTTTCCATTTGCAAAGCTCCACGCGTGCTGCCTTGAAGCTCCCTGAAATGCTCTGCTGTTGACTGGCCTCTGGCCGCTGTAGGCATGGGTCTGGGAAGAAAATGAGCTTTCTCTGGCTACACAGGTGCTTCCATGGCCGGAGTGGGGCTCATCTTGCCATGCTCTGGAGCTAAAGGAATCTCAACGTGAGTCCTTGCCTCGAGGTAAGGCCCTGAGTAGCCATGCAGAACGGGAGGCATGCAGCTCTCTCCATGAGCTCTTAGTCGCTGTTCTGCTTTATTTGAAAGAAGGTAGCCTTGGAGAACTCCTAGGCCCCTCGGGTGAGGCATCCTTTTCGTTCCAAGATCACTGAGTACCTCCACACCCCTGTGGGCCTACTGAGCAACATCGAGGCCCATAGGTCCCTCGGAGGCCCTCCGTGTCTGCCGAGGGATGGGCAACACACTGCACGTTACTTCAGGAGAGCTACATTTCTAGAGCACTCGAACAGCATCAGAACCACATTTCTAGGCAGTCCAACATGCCCTGGTAGTCTTCGACATTGCCCCCGTTAGAGCTGCCATGAGAAAACACTCTGCTTCGAATTCTTAGAGGACCTCCTACCTGAAGTCTCTCTACTCAAGGAGAAAGTCAGCATCCTACCATGCGGTGTCGCTCACGGGACACTCAACGTGAAGACTTGCCTCGAGGTAAGGCCCTGAATTGCTCTGCAGAAGCGGAGGCGTGCAGCAGTTTCCATGAGGCCGCAGGCGCTCCTCTGCAGCCTTTGAACGCCAGTACGCTTTTCGGGACACCTAGGTGCCTCGCCTGGAAACCCTATGCCCTGCAAGAACACGGAGTACCCCCAGGCTCCCCTGGCCCTACTAAACAACATCCAGGCCGGTAGGCCTTCGGACTCACACTGTGTATGCCGAGTGAGGGGCAAAACAGTACACTCTTTCTTGGGACAGCTTGATTCCCCCCAGCACTACCACAGGTTCACGAGCACGGTTCTAGCAGGTTCCAACATGCCGTGGAAGTCGCACTCATTCCCTACTCTGAGCTGCACTGAAAAAAACACTAGGCTTCGCCTTCCAACCAGGACCTCCTACCTGAAGTCACGCTGCCTCCAGGAGAAAGTCGGCTTGCGTTCCTATTGCCACTAAAGCACAGTTTTTCCTGTAGCACTGCAGGCTTCTGAAGAGGCACGGGCCCAGAGGCCTAGCTAGGGCGCGCCTTGGTTGAGGCCGTTCACTACATGCAGAACACCCTGCCTCGAGAAGCTGATTCGGGGAAGGACGAAGTGTGTGCTCTGTGTCTCTTTTGACTGCTCAGAAACCACAGGGAGGTATGCTGCGTGTGCCCATGGAAATGGGGGCGCGACGGTACTAGCCTTGCTTTTTCATGTGCAAAGCCCCGTTCACGCTCCCTTGAAGCGCCCTGAAATGCTCTGCTGTTGTCAGGCCTCTGGCCGCTGTAGGCATGGGTCTGGGAAGAAAATGAGCTTTCTCTGGCTACACAGGGTGCTTCCATGGCCGGGGGTGGGGCTCATCTTGCCATGCTCTAGAGCTAAAGGGAATCTCAACGTGAGTCCTTGCCTCGAGGTAAGGCCCTGAGTAGCCATGCAGGAAGGGAGGCATGCAGCTCTCTCCGTGAGCTCGTAGTCGCTGTTCTGCTTTATTTGAAAGAAGGTAGCATTTGAGAACTCCTAGGCCCCTCGGGTGAGCATCATTTTCGTTCCAAGATCACTGAGTACCTCCACACCGCTGTGGGCCTAACTGAGCAACATCGAGGCCCATAGGTCCCTCGGAGGCCCTCCGTGTCTGCCGAGGGATGGGCAACACACTGCACTCTTTCTTGGGACTTCTTGATTTACCCAGCACTCGCACAGGATCACGAGCCCCGTTCTAGCAAGGTCCAACATGCCGTGGAAGTCACACTCTTTCCCTAGTCTGAGCTGCACTGAGAGAAACCCTCGGCTTCGCCTTCCATCCTGGACCTCGTACCTGAAGTCACCCTGCCTCCCGGAGAAAGGCGGAGTGCTTGCCTATTGCAACTGAAGCACAGTTTTTCCTGTAGCACTGCAGGCTTCTGAAGAGGCACGGGCCCAGAGGCCTAGCTAGGGCGTGCCTTGGCTGAGGCCGTTCACTAGATGCAGAACACCCTGCCTCGAGAAGTTGATTCAGGGAAGGAACCAGTGTGTGCTCTGTGTCTCTTTTGACTGCTCAGAAACCACAGGGAGGTATGCTGCGTGTGCCCATGGAAATGGGGGCGCGATGGTACTAGCCTTGCTTTTCCATTTGCAAAGCTCCACGCGTGCTGCCTTGAAGCTCCCTGAAATGCTCTGCTGTTGACTGGCCTCTGGCCGCTGTAGGCATGGGTCTGGGAAGAAAATGAGCTTTCTCTGGCTACACAGGGTGCTTCCATGGCCGGAGTGGGGCTCATCTTGCCATGCTCTGGAGCTAAAGGGAATCTCAACGTGAGTCCTTGCCTCGAGGTAAGGCCCTGAGTAGCCATGCAGAACGGGAGGCATGCAGCTCTCTCCATGAGCTCTTAGTCGCTGTTCTGCTTTATTTGAAAGAAGGTAGCCTTGGAGAACTCCTAGGCCCCTCGGGTGAGCATCCTTTTCGTTCCAAGATCACTGAGTACCTCCACACCCCTGTGGGCCTACTGAGCAACATCGAGGCCCATAGGTCCCTCGGAGGGCCCTCCGTGTCTGCCGAGGGATGGGCAACACACTGCACGTTACTTCAGGAGAGCTACATTTCTAGAGCACTCGAACAGCATCAGAACCACATTTCTAGGCAGTCCAACATGCCCTGGTAGTCTTCGACATTGCCCCCGTTAGAGCTGCCATGAGAAAACACTCTGCTTCGAATTCTTAGAGGACCTCCTACCTGAAGTCTCTCTACTCAAGGAGAAAGTCAGCATCCTACCATGCGGTGTCGCTCACGGGACACTCAACGTGAAGACTTGCCTCGAGGTAAGGCCCTGAATTGCTCTGCAGAAGCGGAGGCGTGCAGCAGTTTCCATGAGGCCGCAGGCGCTCCTCTGCAGCCTTTGAACGCCAGTACGCTTTTCGGGACACCTAGGTGCCTCGCCTGGAAACCCTATGCCCTGCAAGAACACGGAGTACCCCCAGGCTCCCCGGGCCCTACTAAACAACATCCAGGCCGGTAGGCCTTCGGACTCACACTGTGTATGCCGAGTGAGGGGCAAAACAGTACACTCTTTCTTGGGACAGCTTGATTCCCCCAGCACTACCACAGGTTCACGAGCACGGTTCTAGCAGGTTCCAACATGCCGTGGAAGTCGCACTCATTCCCTACTCTGAGCTGCACTGAAAAAAACACTAGGCTTCGCCTTCCAACCAGGACCTCCTACCTGAAGTCACGCTGCCTCCAGGAGAAAGTCGGCTTGCGTTCCTATTGCCACTAAAGCACAGTTTTTCCTGTAGCACTGCAGGCTTCTGAAGAGGCACGGGCCCAGAGGCCTAGCTAGGGCGCGCCTTGGTTGAGGCCGTTCACTACATGCAGAACACCCTGCCTCGAGAAGCTGATTCGGGGAAGGACGAAGTGTGTGCTCTGTGTCTCTTTTGACTGCTCAGAAACCACAGGGAGGTATGCTGCGTGTGCCCATGGAAATGGGGGCGCGACGGTACTAGCCTTGCTTTTTCATTTGCAAAGCCCCGTTCACGCTCCCTTGAAGCGCCCTGAAATGCTCTGCTGTTGTCAGGCCTCTGGCCGCTGTAGGCATGGGTCTGGGAAGAAAATGAGCTTTCTCTGGCTACACAGGGTGCTTCCATGGCCGGGGTGGGGCTCATCTTGCCATGCTCTAGAGCTAAAGGGAATCTCAACGTGAGTCCTTGCCTCGAGGTAAGGCCCTGAGTAGCCATGCAGGAAGGGAGGCATGCAGCTCTCTCCGTGAGCTCGTAGTCGCTGTTCTGCTTTATTTGAAAGAAGGTAGCATTTGAGAACTCCTAGGCCCCTCGGGTGAGCATCATTTTCGTTCCAAGATCACTGAGTACCTCCACACCGCTGTGGGCCTAACTGAGCAACATCGAGGCCCATAGGTCCCTCGGAGGCCCTCCGTGTCTGCCGAGGGATGGGCAACACACTGCACTCTTTCTTGGGACTTCTTGATTTACCCAGCACTCGCACAGGATCACGAGCCCCGTTCTAGCAAGGTCCAACATGCCGTGGAAGTCACACTCTTTCCCTAGTCTGAGCTGCACTGAGAGAAACCCTCGGCTTCGCCTTCCATCCTGGACCTCGTACCTGAAGTCACCCTGCCTCCCGGAGAAAGGCGAGTGCTTGCCTATTGCAACTGAAGCACAGTTTTTCCTGTAGCACTGCAGGCTTCTGAAGAGGCACGGGCCCAGAGGCCTAGCTAGGGCGTGCCTTGGCTGAGGCCGTTCACTAGATGCAGAACACCCTGCCTCGAGAAGTTGATTCAGGGAAGGAACCAGTGTGTGCTCTGTGTCTCTTTTGACTGCTCAGAAACCACAGGGAGGTATGCTGCGTGTGCCCATGGAAATGGGGGCGCGATGGTACTAGCCTTGCTTTTCCATTTGCAAAGCTCCACGCGTGCTGCCTTGAAGCTCCCTGAAATGCTCTGCTGTTGACTGGCCTCTGGCCGCTGTAGGCATGGGTCTGGGAAGAAAATGAGCTTTCTCTGGCTACACAGGGTGCTTCCATGGCCGGAGTGGGGCTCATCTTGCCATGCTCTGGAGCTAAAGGGAATCTCAACGTGAGTCCTTGCCTCGAGGTAAGGCCCTGAGTAGCCATGCAGAACGGGAGGCATGCAGCTCTCTCCATGAGCTCTTAGTCGCTGTTCTGCTTTATTTGAAAGAAGGTAGCCTTGGAGAACTCCTAGGCCCCTCGGGTGAGCATCCTTTTCGTTCCAAGATCACTGAGTACCTCCACACCCCTGTGGGCCTACTGAGCAACATCGAGGCCCATAGGTCCCTCGGAGGCCCTCCGTGTCTGCCGAGGGATGGGCAACACACTGCACGTTACTTCAGGAGAGCTACATTTCTAGAGCACTCGAACAGCATCAGAACCACATTTCTAGGCAGTCCAACATGCCCTGGTAGTCTTCGACATTGCCCCCGTTAGAGCTGCCATGAGAAAACACTCTGCTTCGAATTCTTAGAGGACCTCCTACCTGAAGTCTCTCTACTCAAGGAGAAAGTCAGCATCCTACCATGCGGTGTCGCTCACGGGACACTCAACGTGAAGACTTGCCTCGAGGTAAGGCCCTGAATTGCTCTGCAGAAGCGGAGGCGTGCAGCAGTTTCCATGAGGCCGCAGGCGCTCCTCTGCAGCCTTTGAACGCCAGTACGCTTTTCGGGACACCTAGGTGCCTCGCCTGGAAACCCTATGCCCTGCAAGAACACGGAGTACCCCCAGGCTCCCCGGGCCCTACTAAACAACATCCAGGCCGGTAGGCCTTCGGACTCACACTGTGTATGCCGAGTGAGGGGCAAAACAGTACACTCTTTCTTGGGACAGCTTGATTCCCCCAGCACTACCACAGGTTCACGAGCACGGTTCTAGCAGGTTCCAACATGCCGTGGAAGTCGCACTCATTCCCTACTCTGAGCTGCACTGAAAAAAACACTAGGCTTCGCCTTCCAACCAGGACCTCCTACCTGAAGTCACGCTGCCTCCAGGAGAAAGTCGGCTTGCGTTCCTATTGCCACTAAAGCACAGTTTTTCCTGTAGCACTGCAGGCTTCTGAAGAGGCACGGGCCCAGAGGCCTAGCTAGGGCGCGCCTTGGTTGAGGCCGTTCACTACATGCAGAACACCCTGCCTCGAGAAGCTGATTCGGGGAAGGACGAAGTGTGTGCTCTGTGTCTCTTTTGACTGCTCAGAAACCACAGGGAGGTATGCTGCGTGTGCCCATGGAAATGGGGGCGCGACGGTACTAGCCTTGCTTTTTCATTTGCAAAGCCCCGTTCACGCTCCCTTGAAGCGCCCTGAAATGCTCTGCTGTTGTCAGGCCTCTGGCCGCTGTAGGCATGGGTCTGGGAAGAAAATGAGCTTTCTCTGGCTACACAGGGTGCTTCCATGGCCGGGGTGGGGCTCATCTTGCCATGCTCTAGAGCTAAAGGGAATCTCAACGTGAGTCCTTGCCTCGAGGTAAGGCCCTGAGTAGCCATGCAGGAAGGGAGGCATGCAGCTCTCTCCGTGAGCTCGTAGTCGCTGTTCTGCTTTATTTGAAAGAAGGTAGCATTTGAGAACTCCTAGGCCCCTCGGGTGAGCATCATTTTCGTTCCAAGATCACTGAGTACCTCCACACCGCTGTGGGCCTAACTGAGCAACATCGAGGCCCATAGGTCCCTCGGAGGCCCTCCGTGTCTGCCGAGGGATGGGCAACACACTGCACTCTTTCTTGGGACTTCTTGATTTACCCAGCACTCGCACAGGATCACGAGCCCCGTTCTAGCAAGGTCCAACATGCCGTGGAAGTCACACTCTTTCCCTAGTCTGAGCTGCACTGAGAGAAACCCTCGGCTTCGCCTTCCATCCTGGACCTCGTACCTGAAGTCACCCTGCCTCCCGGAGAAAGGCGGAGTGCTTGCCTATTGCAACTGAAGCACAGTTTTTCCTGTAGCACTGCAGGCTTCTGAAGAGGCACGGGCCCAGAGGCCTAGCTAGGGCGTGCCTTGGCTGAGGCCGTTCACTAGATGCAGAACACCCTGCCTCGAGAAGTTGATTCAGGGAAGGAACCAGTGTGTGCTCTGTGTCTCTTTTGACTGCTCAGAAACCACAGGGAGGTATGCTGCGTGTGCCCATGGAAATGGGGGCGCGATGGTACTAGCCTTGCTTTTCCATTTGCAAAGCTCCACGCGTGCTGCCTTGAAGCTCCCTGAAATGCTCTGCTGTTGACTGGCCTCTGGCCGCTGTAGGCATGGGTCTGGGAAGAAAATGAGCTTTCTCTGGCTACACAGGGTGCTTCCATGGCCGGAGTGGGGCTCATCTTGCCATGCTCTGGAGCTAAAGGGAATCTCAACGTGAGTCCTTGCCTCGAGGTAAGGCCCTGAGTAGCCATGCAGAACGGGAGGCATGCAGCTCTCTCCATGAGCTCTTAGTCGCTGTTCTGCTTTATTTGAAAGAAGGTAGCCTTGGAGAACTCCTAGGCCCCTCGGGTGAGCATCCTTTTCGTTCCAAGATCACTGAGTACCTCCACACCCCTGTGGGCCTACTGAGCAACATCGAGGCCCATAGGTCCCTCGGAGGCCCTCCGTGTCTGCCGAGGGATGGGCAACACACTGCACGTTACTTCAGGAGAGCTACATTTCTAGAGCACTCGAACAGCATCAGAACCACATTTCTAGGCAGTCCAACATGCCCTGGTAGTCTTCGACATTGCCCCCGTTAGAGCTGCCATGAGAAAACACTCTGCTTCGAATTCTTAGAGGACCTCCTACCTGAAGTCTCTCTACTCAAGGAGAAAGTCAGCATCCTACCATGCGGTGTCGCTCACGGGACACTCAACGTGAAGACTTGCCTCGAGGTAAGGCCCTGAATTGCTCTGCAGAAGCGGAGGCGTGCAGCAGTTTCCATGAGGCCGCAGGCGCTCCTCTGCAGCCTTTGAACGCCAGTACGCTTTTCGGGACACCTAGGTGCCTCGCCTGGAAACCCTATGCCCTGCAAGAACACGGAGTACCCCCAGGCTCCCCTGGCCCTACTAAACAACATCCAGGCCGGTAGGCCTTCGGACTCACACTGTGTATGCCGAGTGAGGGGCAAAACAGTACACTCTTTCTTGGGACAGCTTGATTCCCCCAGCACTACCACAGGTTCACGAGCACGGTTCTAGCAGGTTCCAACATGCCGTGGAAGTCGCACTCATTCCCTACTCTGAGCTGCACTGAAAAAAACACTAGGCTTCGCCTTCCAACCAGGACCTCCTACCTGAAGTCACGCTGCCTCCAGGAGAAAGTCGGCTTGCGTTCCTATTGCCACTAAAGCACAGTTTTTCCTGTAGCACTGCAGGCTTCTGAAGAGGCACGGGCCCAGAGGCCTAGCTAGGGCGCGCCTTGGTTGAGGCCGTTCACTACATGCAGAACACCCTGCCTCGAGAAGCTGATTCGGGGAAGGACGAAGTGTGTGCTCTGTGTCTCTTTTGACTGCTCAGAAACCACAGGGAGGTATGCTGCGTGTGCCCATGGAAATGGGGGCGCGACGGTACTAGCCTTGCTTTTTCATTTGCAAAGCCCCGTTCACGCTCCCTTGAAGCGCCCTGAAATGCTCTGCTGTTGTCAGGCCTCTGGCCGCTGTAGGCATGGGTCTGGGAAGAAAATGAGCTTTCTCTGGCTACACAGGGTGCTTCCATGGCCGGGGTGGGGCTCATCTTGCCATGCTCTAGAGCTAAAGGGAATCTCAACGTGAGTCCTTGCCTCGAGGTAAGGCCCTGAGTAGCCATGCAGGAAGGGAGGCATGCAGCTCTCTCCGTGAGCTCGTAGTCGCTGTTCTGCTTTATTTGAAAGAAGGTAGCATTTGAGAACTCCTAGGCCCCTCGGGTGAGCATCATTTTCGTTCCAAGATCACTGAGTACCTCCACACCGCTGTGGGCCTAACTGAGCAACATCGAGGCCCATAGGTCCCTCGGAGGCCCTCCGTGTCTGCCGAGGGATGGGCAACACACTGCACTCTTTCTTGGGACTTCTTGATTTACCCAGCACTCGCACAGGATCACGAGCCCCGTTCTAGCAAGGTCCAACATGCCGTGGAAGTCACACTCTTTCCCTAGTCTGAGCTGCACTGAGAGAAACCCTCGGCTTCGCCTTCCATCCTGGACCTCGTACCTGAAGTCACCCTGCCTCCCGGAGAAAGGCGGAGTGCTTGCCTATTGCAACTGAAGCACAGTTTTTCCTGTAGCACTGCAGGCTTCTGAAGAGGCACGGGCCCAGAGGCCTAGCTAGGGCGTGCCTTGGCTGAGGCCGTTCACTAGATGCAGAACACCCTGCCTCGAGAAGTTGATTCAGGGAAGGAACCAGTGTGTGCTCTGTGTCTCTTTTGACTGCTCAGAAACCACAGGGAGGTATGCTGCGTGTGCCCATGGAAATGGGGGCGCGATGGTACTAGCCTTGCTTTTCCATTTGCAAAGCTCCACGCGTGCTGCCTTGAAGCTCCCTGAAATGCTCTGCTGTTGACTGGCCTCTGGCCGCTGTAGGCATGGGTCTGGGAAGAAAATGAGCTTTCTCTGGCTACACAGGGTGCTTCCATGGCCGGAGTGGGGCTCATCTTGCCATGCTCTGGAGCTAAAGGGAATCTCAACGTGAGTCCTTGCCTCGAGGTAAGGCCCTGAGTAGCCATGCAGAACGGGAGGCATGCAGCTCTCTCCATGAGCTCTTAGTCGCTGTTCTGCTTTATTTGAAAGAAGGTAGCCTTGGAGAACTCCTAGGCCCCTCGGGTGAGCATCCTTTTCGTTCCAAGATCACTGAGTACCTCCACACCCCTGTGGGCCTACTGAGCAACATCGAGGCCCATAGGTCCCTCGGAGGCCCTCCGTGTCTGCCGAGGGATGGGCAACACACTGCACGTTACTTCAGGAGAGCTACATTTCTAGAGCACTCGAACAGCATCAGAACCACATTTCTAGGCAGTCCAACATGCCCTGGTAGTCTTCGACATTGCCCCCGTTAGAGCTGCCATGAGAAAACACTCTGCTTCGAATTCTTAGAGGACCTCCTACCTGAAGTCTCTCTACTCAAGGAGAAAGTCAGCATCCTACCATGCGGTGTCGCTCACGGGACACTCAACGTGAAGACTTGCCTCGAGGTAAGGCCCTGAATTGCTCTGCAGAAGCGGAGGCGTGCAGCAGTTTCCATGAGGCCGCAGGCGCTCCTCTGCAGCCTTTGAACGCCAGTACGCTTTTCGGGACACCTAGGTGCCTCGCCTGGAAACCCTATGCCCTGCAAGAACACGGAGTACCCCCAGGCTCCCCTGGCCCTACTAAACAACATCCAGGCCGGTAGGCCTTCGGACTCACACTGTGTATGCCGAGTGAGGGGCAAAACAGTACACTCTTTCTTGGGACAGCTTGATTCCCCCAGCACTACCACAGGTTCACGAGCACGGTTCTAGCAGGTTCCAACATGCCGTGGAAGTCGCACTCATTCCCTACTCTGAGCTGCACTGAAAAAAACACTAGGCTTCGCCTTCCAACCAGGACCTCCTACCTGAAGTCACGCTGCCTCCAGGAGAAAGTCGGCTTGCGTTCCTATTGCCACTAAAGCACAGTTTTTCCTGTAGCACTGCAGGCTTCTGAAGAGGCACGGGCCCAGAGGCCTAGCTAGGGCGCGCCTTGGTTGAGGCCGTTCACTACATGCAGAACACCCTGCCTCGAGAAGCTGATTCGGGGAAGGACGAAGTGTGTGCTCTGTGTCTCTTTTGACTGCTCAGAAACCACAGGGAGGTATGCTGCGTGTGCCCATGGAAATGGGGGCGCGACGGTACTAGCCTTGCTTTTTCATTTGCAAAGCCCCGTTCACGCTCCCTTGAAGCGCCCTGAAATGCTCTGCTGTTGTCAGGCCTCTGGCCGCTGTAGGCATGGGTCTGGGAAGAAAATGAGCTTTCTCTGGCTACACAGGGTGCTTCCATGGCCGGGGTGGGGCTCATCTTGCCATGCTCTAGAGCTAAAGGGAATCTCAACGTGAGTCCTTGCCTCGAGGTAAGGCCCTGAGTAGCCATGCAGGAAGGGAGGCATGCAGCTCTCTCCGTGAGCTCGTAGTCGCTGTTCTGCTTTATTTGAAAGAAGGTAGCATTTGAGAACTCCTAGGCCCCTCGGGTGAGCATCATTTTCGTTCCAAGATCACTGAGTACCTCCACACCGCTGTGGGCCTAACTGAGCAACATCGAGGCCCATAGGTCCCTCGGAGGCCCTCCGTGTCTGCCGAGGGATGGGCAACACACTGCACTCTTTCTTGGGACTTCTTGATTTACCCAGCACTCGCACAGGATCACGAGCCCCGTTCTAGCAAGGTCCAACATGCCGTGGAAGTCACACTCTTTCCCTAGTCTGAGCTGCACTGAGAGAAACCCTCGGCTTCGCCTTCCATCCTGGACCTCGTACCTGAAGTCACCCTGCCTCCCGGAGAAAGGCGGAGTGCTTGCCTATTGCAACTGAAGCACAGTTTTTCCTGTAGCACTGCAGGCTTCTGAAGAGGCACGGGCCCAGAGGCCTAGCTAGGGCGTGCCTTGGCTGAGGCCGTTCACTAGATGCAGAACACCCTGCCTCGAGAAGTTGATTCAGGGAAGGAACCAGTGTGTGCTCTGTGTCTCTTTTGACTGCTCAGAAACCACAGGGAGGTATGCTGCGTGTGCCCATGGAAATGGGGGCGCGATGGTACTAGCCTTGCTTTTCCATTTGCAAAGCTCCACGCGTGCTGCCTTGAAGCTCCCTGAAATGCTCTGCTGTTGACTGGCCTCTGGCCGCTGTAGGCATGGGTCTGGGAAGAAAATGAGCTTTCTCTGGCTACACAGGGTGCTTCCATGGCCGGAGTGGGGCTCATCTTGCCATGCTCTGGAGCTAAAGGGAATCTCAACGTGAGTCCTTGCCTCGAGGTAAGGCCCTGAGTAGCCATGCAGAACGGGAGGCATGCAGCTCTCTCCATGAGCTCTTAGTCGCTGTTCTGCTTTATTTGAAAGAAGGTAGCCTTGGAGAACTCCTAGGCCCCTCGGGTGAGCATCCTTTTCGTTCCAAGATCACTGAGTACCTCCACACCCCTGTGGGCCTACTGAGCAACATCGAGGCCCATAGGTCCCTCGGAGGCCCTCCGTGTCTGCCGAGGGATGGGCAACACACTGCACGTTACTTCAGGAGAGCTACATTTCTAGAGCACTCGAACAGCATCAGAACCACATTTCTAGGCAGTCCAACATGCCCTGGTAGTCTTCGACATTGCCCCCGTTAGAGCTGCCATGAGAAAACACTCTGCTTCGAATTCTTAGAGGACCTCCTACCTGAAGTCTCTCTACTCAAGGAGAAAGTCAGCATCCTACCATGCGGTGTCGCTCACGGGACACTCAACGTGAAGACTTGCCTCGAGGTAAGGCCCTGAATTGCTCTGCAGAAGCGGAGGCGTGCAGCAGTTTCCATGAGGCCGCAGGCGCTCCTCTGCAGCCTTTGAACGCCAGTACGCTTTTCGGGACACCTAGGTGCCTCGCCTGGAAACCCTATGCCCTGCAAGAACACGGAGTACCCCCAGGCTCCCCTGGCCCTACTAAACAACATCCAGGCCGGTAGGCCTTCGGACTCACACTGTGTATGCCGAGTGAGGGGCAAAACAGTACACTCTTTCTTGGGACAGCTTGATTCCCCCAGCACTACCACAGGTTCACGAGCACGGTTCTAGCAGGTTCCAACATGCCGTGGAAGTCGCACTCATTCCCTACTCTGAGCTGCACTGAAAAAAACACTAGGCTTCGCCTTCCAACCAGGACCTCCTACCTGAAGTCACGCTGCCTCCAGGAGAAAGTCGGCTTGCGTTCCTATTGCCACTAAAGCACAGTTTTTCCTGTAGCACTGCAGGCTTCTGAAGAGGCACGGGCCCAGAGGCCTAGCTAGGGCGCGCCTTGGTTGAGGCCGTTCACTACATGCAGAACACCCTGCCTCGAGAAGCTGATTCGGGGAAGGACGAAGTGTGTGCTCTGTGTCTCTTTTGACTGCTCAGAAACCACAGGGAGGTATGCTGCGTGTGCCCATGGAAATGGGGGCGCGACGGTACTAGCCTTGCTTTTTCATTTGCAAAGCCCCGTTCACGCTCCCTTGAAGCGCCCTGAAATGCTCTGCTGTTGTCAGGCCTCTGGCCGCTGTAGGCATGGGTCTGGGAAGAAAATGAGCTTTCTCTGGCTACACAGGGTGCTTCCATGGCCGGGGTGGGGCTCATCTTGCCATGCTCTAGAGCTAAAGGGAATCTCAACGTGAGTCCTTGCCTCGAGGTAAGGCCCTGAGTAGCCATGCAGGAAGGGAGGCATGCAGCTCTCTCCGTGAGCTCGTAGTCGCTGTTCTGCTTTATTTGAAAGAAGGTAGCATTTGAGAACTCCTAGGCCCCTCGGGTGAGCATCATTTTCGTTCCAAGATCACTGAGTACCTCCACACCGCTGTGGGCCTAACTGAGCAACATCGAGGCCCATAGGTCCCTCGGAGGCCCTCCGTGTCTGCCGAGGGATGGGCAACACACTGCACTCTTTCTTGGGACTTCTTGATTTACCCAGCACTCGCACAGGATCACGAGCCCCGTTCTAGCAAGGTCCAACATGCCGTGGAAGTCACACTCTTTCCCTAGTCTGAGCTGCACTGAGAGAAACCCTCGGCTTCGCCTTCCATCCTGGACCTCGTACCTGAAGTCACCCTGCCTCCCGGAGAAAGGCGGAGTGCTTGCCTATTGCAACTGAAGCACAGTTTTTCCTGTAGCACTGCAGGCTTCTGAAGAGGCACGGGCCCAGAGGCCTAGCTAGGGCGTGCCTTGGCTGAGGCCGTTCACTAGATGCAGAACACCCTGCCTCGAGAAGTTGATTCAGGGAAGGAACCAGTGTGTGCTCTGTGTCTCTTTTGACTGCTCAGAAACCACAGGGAGGTATGCTGCGTGTGCCCATGGAAATGGGGGCGCGATGGTACTAGCCTTGCTTTTCCATTTGCAAAGCTCCACGCGTGCTGCCTTGAAGCTCCCTGAAATGCTCTGCTGTTGACTGGCCTCTGGCCGCTGTAGGCATGGGTCTGGGAAGAAAATGAGCTTTCTCTGGCTACACAGGGTGCTTCCATGGCCGGAGTGGGGCTCATCTTGCCATGCTCTGGAGCTAAAGGGAATCTCAACGTGAGTCCTTGCCTCGAGGTAAGGCCCTGAGTAGCCATGCAGAACGGGAGGCATGCAGCTCTCTCCATGAGCTCTTAGTCGCTGTTCTGCTTTATTTGAAAGAAGGTAGCCTTGGAGAACTCCTAGGCCCCTCGGGTGAGCATCCTTTTCGTTCCAAGATCACTGAGTACCTCCACACCCCTGTGGGCCTACTGAGCAACATCGAGGCCCATAGGTCCCTCGGAGGCCCTCCGTGTCTGCCGAGGGATGGGCAACACACTGCACGTTACTTCAGGAGAGCTACATTTCTAGAGCACTCGAACAGCATCAGAACCACATTTCTAGGCAGTCCAACATGCCCTGGTAGTCTTCGACATTGCCCCCGTTAGAGCTGCCATGAGAAAACACTCTGCTTCGAATTCTTAGAGGACCTCCTACCTGAAGTCTCTCTACTCAAGGAGAAAGTCAGCATCCTACCATGCGGTGTCGCTCACGGGACACTCAACGTGAAGACTTGCCTCGAGGTAAGGCCCTGAATTGCTCTGCAGAAGCGGAGGCGTGCAGCAGTTTCCATGAGGCCGCAGGCGCTCCTCTGCAGCCTTTGAACGCCAGTACGCTTTTCGGGACACCTAGGTGCCTCGCCTGGAAACCCTATGCCCTGCAAGAACACGGAGTACCCCCAGGCTCCCCTGGCCCTACTAAACAACATCCAGGCCGGTAGGCCTTCGGACTCACACTGTGTATGCCGAGTGAGGGGCAAAACAGTACACTCTTTCTTGGGACAGCTTGATTCCCCCAGCACTACCACAGGTTCACGAGCACGGTTCTAGCAGGTTCCAACATGCCGTGGAAGTCGCACTCATTCCCTACTCTGAGCTGCACTGAAAAAAACACTAGGCTTCGCCTTCCAACCAGGACCTCCTACCTGAAGTCACGCTGCCTCCAGGAGAAAGTCGGCTTGCGTTCCTATTGCCACTAAAGCACAGTTTTTCCTGTAGCACTGCAGGCTTCTGAAGAGGCACGGGCCCAGAGGCCTAGCTAGGGCGCGCCTTGGTTGAGGCCGTTCACTACATGCAGAACACCCTGCCTCGAGAAGCTGATTCGGGGAAGGACGAAGTGTGTGCTCTGTGTCTCTTTTGACTGCTCAGAAACCACAGGGAGGTATGCTGCGTGTGCCCATGGAAATGGGGGCGCGACGGTACTAGCCTTGCTTTTTCATTTGCAAAGCCCCGTTCACGCTCCCTTGAAGCGCCCTGAAATGCTCTGCTGTTGTCAGGCCTCTGGCCGCTGTAGGCATGGGTCTGGGAAGAAAATGAGCTTTCTCTGGCTACACAGGGTGCTTCCATGGCCGGGGTGGGGCTCATCTTGCCATGCTCTAGAGCTAAAGGGAATCTCAACGTGAGTCCTTGCCTCGAGGTAAGGCCCTGAGTAGCCATGCAGGAAGGGAGGCATGCAGCTCTCTCCGTGAGCTCGTAGTCGCTGTTCTGCTTTATTTGAAAGAAGGTAGCATTTGAGAACTCCTAGGCCCCTCGGGTGAGCATCATTTTCGTTCCAAGATCACTGAGTACCTCCACACCGCTGTGGGCCTAACTGAGCAACATCGAGGCCCATAGGTCCCTCGGAGGCCCTCCGTGTCTGCCGAGGGATGGGCAACACACTGCACTCTTTCTTGGGACTTCTTGATTTACCCAGCACTCGCACAGGATCACGAGCCCCGTTCTAGCAAGGTCCAACATGCCGTGGAAGTCACACTCTTTCCCTAGTCTGAGCTGCACTGAGAGAAACCCTCGGCTTCGCCTTCCATCCTGGACCTCGTACCTGAAGTCACCCTGCCTCCCGGAGAAAGGCGGAGTGCTTGCCTATTGCAACTGAAGCACAGTTTTTCCTGTAGCACTGCAGGCTTCTGAAGAGGCACGGGCCCAGAGGCCTAGCTAGGGCGTGCCTTGGCTGAGGCCGTTCACTAGATGCAGAACACCCTGCCTCGAGAAGTTGATTCAGGGAAGGAACCAGTGTGTGCTCTGTGTCTCTTTTGACTGCTCAGAAACCACAGGGAGGTATGCTGCGTGTGCCCATGGAAATGGGGGCGCGATGGTACTAGCCTTGCTTTTCCATTTGCAAAGCTCCACCCGTGCTGCCTTGAAGCTCCCTGAAATGCTCTGCTGTTGACTGGCCTCTGGCCGCTGTAGGCATGGGTCTGGGAAGAAAATGAGCTTTCTCTGGCTACACAGGGTGCTTCCATGGCCGGAGTGGGGCTCATCTTGCCATGCTCTGGAGCTAAAGGGAATCTCAACGTGAGTCCTTGCCTCGAGGTAAGGCCCTGAGTAGCCATGCAGAACGGGAGGCATGCAGCTCTCTCCATGAGCTCTTAGTCGCTGTTCTGCTTTATTTGAAAGAAGGTAGCCTTGGAGAACTCCTAGGCCCCTCGGGTGAGCATCCTTTTCGTTCCAAGATCACTGAGTACCTCCACACCCCTGTGGGCCTACTGAGCAACATCGAGGCCCATAGGTCCCTCGGAGGCCCTCCGTGTCTGCCGAGGGATGGGCAACACACTGCACGTTACTTCAGGAGAGCTACATTTCTAGAGCACTCGAACAGCATCAGAACCACATTTCTAGGCAGTCCAACATGCCCTGGTAGTCTTCGACATTGCCCCCGTTAGAGCTGCCATGAGAAAACACTCTGCTTCGAATTCTTAGAGGACCTCCTACCTGAAGTCTCTCTACTCAAGGAGAAAGTCAGCATCCTACCATGCGGTGTCGCTCACGGGACACTCAACGTGAAGACTTGCCTCGAGGTAAGGCCCTGAATTGCTCTGCAGAAGCGGAGGCGTGCAGCAGTTACCATGAGGCCGCAGGCGCTCCTCTGCAGCCTTTGAACGCCAGTACGCTTTTCGGGACACCTAGGTGCCTCGCCTGGAAACCCTATGCCCTGCAAGAACACGGAGTACCCCCAGGCTCCCCTGGCCCTACTAAACAACATCCAGGCCGGTAGGCCTTCGGACTCACACTGTGTATGCCGAGTGAGGGGCAAAACAGTACACTCTTTCTTGGGACAGCTTGATTCCCCCAGCACTACCACAGGTTCACGAGCACGGTTCTAGCAGGTTCCAACATGCCGTGGAAGTCGCACTCATTCCCTACTCTGAGCTGCACTGAAAAAAACACTAGGCTTCGCCTTCCAACCAGGACCTCCTACCTGAAGTCACGCTGCCTCCAGGAGAAAGTCGGCTTGCGTTCCTATTGCCACTAAAGCACAGTTTTTCCTGTAGCACTGCAGGCTTCTGAAGAGGCACGGGCCCAGAGGCCTAGCTAGGGCGCGCCTTGGTTGAGGCCGTTCACTACATGCAGAACACCCTGCCTCGAGAAGCTGATTCGGGGAAGGACGAAGTGTGTGCTCTGTGTCTCTTTTGACTGCTCAGAAACCACAGGGAGGTATGCTGCGTGTGCCCATGGAAATGGGGGCGCGACGGTACTAGCCTTGCTTTTTCATTTGCAAAGCCCCGTTCACGCTCCCTTGAAGCGCCCTGAAATGCTCTGCTGTTGTCAGGCCTCTGGCCGCTGTAGGCATGGGTCTGGGAAGAAAATGAGCTTTCTCTGGCTACACAGGGTGCTTCCATGGCCGGGGTGGGGCTCATCTTGCCATGCTCTAGAGCTAAAGGGAATCTCAACGTGAGTCCTTGCCTCGAGGTAAGGCCCTGAGTAGCCATGCAGGAAGGGAGGCATGCAGCTCTCTCCGTGAGCTCGTAGTCGCTGTTCTGCTTTATTTGAAAGAAGGTAGCATTTGAGAACTCCTAGGCCCCTCGGGTGAGCATCATTTTCGTTCCAAGATCACTGAGTACCTCCACACCGCTGTGGGCCTAACTGAGCAACATCGAGGCCCATAGGTCCCTCGGAGGCCCTCCGTGTCTGCCGAGGGATGGGCAACACACTGCACTCTTTCTTGGGACTTCTTGATTTACCCAGCACTCGCACAGGATCACGAGCCCCGTTCTAGCAAGGTCCAACATGCCGTGGAAGTCACACTCTTTCCCTAGTCTGAGCTGCACTGAGAGAAACCCTCGGCTTCGCCTTCCATCCTGGACCTCGTACCTGAAGTCACCCTGCCTCCCGGAGAAAGGCGGAGTGCTTGCCTATTGCAACTGAAGCACAGTTTTTCCTGTAGCACTGCAGGCTTCTGAAGAGGCACGGGCCCAGAGGCCTAGCTAGGGCGTGCCTTGGCTGAGGCCGTTCACTAGATGCAGAACACCCTGCCTCGAGAAGTTGATTCAGGGAAGGAACCAGTGTGTGCTCTGTGTCTCTTTTGACTGCTCAGAAACCACAGGGAGGTATGCTGCGTGTGCCCATGGAAATGGGGGCGCGATGGTACTAGCCTTGCTTTTCCATTTGCAAAGCTCCACCCGTGCTGCCTTGAAGCTCCCTGAAATGCTCTGCTGTTGACTGGCCTCTGGCCGCTGTAGGCATGGGTCTGGGAAGAAAATGAGCTTTCTCTGGCTACACAGGGTGCTTCCATGGCCGGAGTGGGGCTCATCTTGCCATGCTCTGGAGCTAAAGGGAATCTCAACGTGAGTCCTTGCCTCGAGGTAAGGCCCTGAGTAGCCATGCAGAACGGGAGGCATGCAGCTCTCTCCATGAGCTCTTAGTCGCTGTTCTGCTTTATTTGAAAGAAGGTAGCCTTGGAGAACTCCTAGGCCCCTCGGGTGAGCATCCTTTTCGTTCCAAGATCACTGAGTACCTCCACACCCCTGTGGGCCTACTGAGCAACATCGAGGCCCATAGGTCCCTCGGAGGCCCTCCGTGTCTGCCGAGGGATGGGCAACACACTGCACGTTACTTCAGGAGAGCTACATTTCTAGAGCACTCGAACAGCATCAGAACCACATTTCTAGGCAGTCCAACATGCCCTGGTAGTCTTCGACATTGCCCCCGTTAGAGCTGCCATGAGAAAACACTCTGCTTCGAATTCTTAGAGGACCTCCTACCTGAAGTCTCTCTACTCAAGGAGAAAGTCAGCATCCTACCATGCGGTGTCGCTCACGGGACACTCAACGTGAAGACTTGCCTCGAGGTAAGGCCCTGAATTGCTCTGCAGAAGCGGAGGCGTGCAGCAGTTACCATGAGGCCGCAGGCGCTCCTCTGCAGCCTTTGAACGCCAGTACGCTTTTCGGGACACCTAGGTGCCTCGCCTGGAAACCCTATGCCCTGCAAGAACACGGAGTACCCCCAGGCTCCCCTGGCCCTACTAAACAACATCCAGGCCGGTAGGCCTTCGGACTCACACTGTGTATGCCGAGTGAGGGGCAAAACAGTACACTCTTTCTTGGGACAGCTTGATTCCCCCAGCACTACCACAGGTTCACGAGCACGGTTCTAGCAGGTTCCAACATGCCGTGGAAGTCGCACTCATTCCCTACTCTGAGCTGCACTGAAAAAAACACTAGGCTTCGCCTTCCAACCAGGACCTCCTACCTGAAGTCACGCTGCCTCCAGGAGAAAGTCGGCTTGCGTTCCTATTGCCACTAAAGCACAGTTTTTCCTGTAGCACTGCAGGCTTCTGAAGAGGCACGGGCCCAGAGGCCTAGCTAGGGCGCGCCTTGGTTGAGGCCGTTCACTACATGCAGAACACCCTGCCTCGAGAAGCTGATTCGGGGAAGGACGAAGTGTGTGCTCTGTGTCTCTTTTGACTGCTCAGAAACCACAGGGAGGTATGCTGCGTGTGCCCATGGAAATGGGGGCGCGACGGTACTAGCCTTGCTTTTTCATTTGCAAAGCCCCGTTCACGCTCCCTTGAAGCGCCCTGAAATGCTCTGCTGTTGTCAGGCCTCTGGCCGCTGTAGGCATGGGTCTGGGAAGAAAATGAGCTTTCTCTGGCTACACAGGGTGCTTCCATGGCCGGGGTGGGGCTCATCTTGCCATGCTCTAGAGCTAAAGGGAATCTCAACGTGAGTCCTTGCCTCGAGGTAAGGCCCTGAGTAGCCATGCAGGAAGGGAGGCATGCAGCTCTCTCCGTGAGCTCGTAGTCGCTGTTCTGCTTTATTTGAAAGAAGGTAGCATTTGAGAACTCCTAGGCCCCTCGGGTGAGCATCATTTTCGTTCCAAGATCACTGAGTACCTCCACACCGCTGTGGGCCTAACTGAGCAACATCGAGGCCCATAGGTCCCTCGGAGGCCCTCCGTGTCTGCCGAGGGATGGGCAACACACTGCACTCTTTCTTGGGACTTCTTGATTTACCCAGCACTCGCACAGGATCACGAGCCCCGTTCTAGCAAGGTCCAACATGCCGTGGAAGTCACACTCTTTCCCTAGTCTGAGCTGCACTGAGAGAAACCCTCGGCTTCGCCTTCCATCCTGGACCTCGTACCTGAAGTCACCCTGCCTCCCGGAGAAAGGCGGAGTGCTTGCCTATTGCAACTGAAGCACAGTTTTTCCTGTAGCACTGCAGGCTTCTGAAGAGGCACGGGCCCAGAGGCCTAGCTAGGGCATGCCTTGGCTGAGGCCGTTCACTAGATGCAGAACACCCTGCCTCGAGAAGTTGATTCAGGGAAGGAACCAGTGTGTGCTCTGTGTCTCTTTTGACTTGTCAGAAACCACAGGGAGGTATGCTGCGTGTGCCCATGGAAATGGGGGCGCGATGGTACTAGCCTTGCTTTTCCATTTGCAAAGCTCCACGCGTGCTGCCTTGAAGCTCCCTGAAATGCTCTGCTGTTGACTGGCCTCTGGCCGCTGTAGGCATGGGTCTGGGAAGAAAATGAGCTTTCTCTGGCTACACAGGGTGCTTCCATGGCCGGAGTGGGGCTCATCTTGCCATGCTCTGGAGCTAAAGGGAATCTCAACGTGAGTCCTTGCCTCGAGGTAAGGCCCTGAGTAGCCATGCAGAACGGGAGGCATGCAGCTCTCTCCATGAGCTCTTAGTCGCTGTTCTGCTTTATTTGAAAGAAGGTAGCCTTGGAGAACTCCTAGGCCCCTCGGGTGAGCATCCTTTTCGTTCCAAGATCACTGAGTACCTCCACACCCCTGTGGGCCTACTGAGCAACATCGAGGCCCATAGGTCCCTCGGAGGCCCTCCGTGTCTGCCGAGGGATGGGCAACACACTGCACGTTACTTCAGGAGAGCTACATTTCTAGAGCACTCGAACAGCATCAGAACCACATTTCTAGGCAGTCCAACATGCCCTGGTAGTCTTCGACATTGCCCCCGTTAGAGCTGCCATGAGAAAACACTCTGCTTCGAATTCTTAGAGGACCTCGTACCTGAAGTCTCTCTACTCAAGGAGAAAGTCAGCATCCTACCATGCGGTGTCGCTCACGGGACACTCAACGTGAAGACTTGCCTCGAGGTAAGGCCCTGAATTGCTCTGCAGAAGCGGAGGCGTGCAGCAGTTTCCATGAGGCCGCAGGCGCTCCTCTGCAGCCTTTGAACGCCAGTACGCTTTTCGGGACACCTAGGTGCCTCGCCTGGAAACCCTATGCCCTGCAAGAACACGGAGTACCCCCAGGCTCCCCTGGCCCTACTAAACAACATCCAGGCCGGTAGGCCTTCGGACTCACACTGTGTATGCCGAGTGAGGGGCAAAACAGTACACTCTTTCTTGGGACAGCTTGATTCCCCCAGCACTACCACAGGTTCACGAGCACGGTTCTAGCAGGTTCCAACATGCCGTGGAAGTCGCACTCATTCCCTACTCTGAGCTGCACTGAAAAAAACACTAGGCTTCGCCTTCCAACCAGGACCTCCTACCTGAAGTCACGCTGCCTCCAGGAGAAAGTCGGCTTGCGTTCCTATTGCCACTAAAGCACAGTTTTTCCTGTAGCACTGCAGGCTTCTGAAGAGGCACGGGCCCAGAGGCCTAGCTAGGGCGCGCCTTGGTTGAGGCCGTTCACTACATGCAGAACACCCTGCCTCGAGAAGCTGATTCGGGGAAGGACGAAGTGTGTGCTCTGTGTCTCTTTTGACTGCTCAGAAACCACAGGGAGGTATGCTGCGTGTGCCCATGGAAATGGGGGCGCGACGGTACTAGCCTTGCTTTTTCATTTGCAAAGCCCCGTTCACGCTCCCTTGAAGCGCCCTGAAATGCTCTGCTGTTGTCAGGCCTCTGGCCGCTGTAGGCATGGGTCTGGGAAGAAAATGAGCTTTCTCTGGCTACACAGGGTGCTTCCATGGCCGGGGTGGGGCTCATCTTGCCATGCTCTAGAGCTAAAGGGAATCTCAACGTGAGTCCTTGCCTCGAGGTAAGGCCCTGAGTAGCCATGCAGGAAGGGAGGCATGCAGCTCTCTCCGTGAGCTCGTAGTCGCTGTTCTGCTTTATTTGAAAGAAGGTAGCATTTGAGAACTCCTAGGCCCCTCGGGTGAGCATCATTTTCGTTCCAAGATCACTGAGTACCTCCACACCGCTGTGGGCCTAACTGAGCAACATCGAGGCCCATAGGTCCCTCGGAGGCCCTCCGTGTCTGCCGAGGGATGGGCAACACACTGCACTCTTTCTTGGGACTTCTTGATTTACCCAGCACTCGCACAGGATCACGAGCCCCGTTCTAGCAAGGTCCAACATGCCGTGGAAGTCACACTCTTTCCCTAGTCTGAGCTGCACTGAGAGAAACCCTCGGCTTCGCCTTCCATCCTGGACCTCGTACCTGAAGTCACCCTGCCTCCCGGAGAAAGGCGGAGTGCTTGCCTATTGCAACTGAAGCACAGTTTTTCCTGTAGCACTGCAGGCTTCTGAAGAGGCACGGGCCCAGAGGCCTAGCTAGGGCGTGCCTTGGCTGAGGCCGTTCACTAGATGCAGAACACCCTGCCTCGAGAAGTTGATTCAGGGAAGGAACCAGTGTGTGCTCTGTGTCTCTTTTGACTTGTCAGAAACCACAGGGAGGTATGCTGCGTGTGCCCATGGAAATGGGGGCGCGATGGTACTAGCCTTGCTTTTCCATTTGCAAAGCTCCACCCGTGCTGCCTTGAAGCTCCCTGAAATGCTCTGCTGTTGACTGGCCTCTGGCCGCTGTAGGCATGGGTCTGGGAAGAAAATGAGCTTTCTCTGGCTACACAGGGTGCTTCCATGGCCGGAGTGGGGCTCATCTTGCCATGCTCTGGAGCTAAAGGGAATCTCAACGTGAGTCCTTGCCTCGAGGTAAGGCCCTGAGTAGCCATGCAGAACGGGAGGCATGCAGCTCTCTCCATGAGCTCTTAGTCGCTGTTCTGCTTTATTTGAAAGAAGGTAGCCTTGGAGAACTCCTAGGCCCCTCGGGTGAGCATCCTTTTCGTTCCAAGATCACTGAGTACCTCCACACCCCTGTGGGCCTACTGAGCAACATCGAGGCCCATAGGTCCCTCGGAGGCCCTCCGTGTCTGCCGAGGGATGGGCAACACACTGCACGTTACTTCAGGAGAGCTACATTTCTAGAGCACTCGAACAGCATCAGAACCACATTTCTAGGCAGTCCAACATGCCCTGGTAGTCTTCGACATTGCCCCCGTTAGAGCTGCCATGAGAAAACACTCTGCTTCGAATTCTTAGAGGACCTCCTACCTGAAGTCTCTCTACTCAAGGAGAAAGTCAGCATCCTACCATGCGGTGTCGCTCACAGGACACTCAACCTGAAGACTTGCCTCGAGGTAAGGCCCTGAATTGCTCTGCAGAAGCGGAGGCGTGCAGCAGTTTCCATGAGGCCGCAGGCGCTCCTCTGCAGCCTTTGAACGCCAGTACGCTTTTCGGGACACCTAGGTGCCTCGCCTGGAAACCCTATGCCCTGCAAGAACACGGAGTACCCCCAGGCTCCCCGGGCCCTACTAAACAACATCCAGGCCGGTAGGCCTTCGGACTCACACTGTGTATGCCGAGTGAGGGGCAAAACAGTACACTCTTTCTTGGGACAGCTTGATTCCCCCAGCACTACCACAGGTTCACGAGCACGGTTCTAGCAGGTTCCAACATGCCGTGGAAGTCGCACTCATTCCCTACTCTGAGCTGCACTGAAAAAAACACTAGGCTTCGCCTTCCAACCAGGACCTCCTACCTGAAGTCACGCTGCCTCCAGGAGAAAGTCGGCTTGCGTTCCTATTGCCACTAAAGCACAGTTTTTCCTGTAGCACTGCAGGCTTCTGAAGAGGCACGGGCCCAGAGGCCTAGCTAGGGCGCGCCTTGGTTGAGGCCGTTCACTACATGCAGAACACCCTGCCTCGAGAAGCTGATTCGGGGAAGGACGAAGTGTGTGCTCTGTGTCTCTTTTGACTGCTCAGAAACCACAGGGAGGTATGCTGCGTGTGCCCATGGAAATGGGGGCGCGACGGTACTAGCCTTGCTTTTTCATTTGCAAAGCCCCGTTCACGCTCCCTTGAAGCGCCCTGAAATTCTCTGCTGTTGTCAGGCCTCTGGCCGCTGTAGGCATGGGTCTGGGAAGAAAATGAGCTTTCTCTGGCTACACAGGGTGCTTCCATGGCCGGAGTGGGGCTCATCTTGCCATGCTCTAGAGCTAAAGGGAATCTCAACGTGAGTCCTTGCCTCGAGGTAAGGCCCTGAGTAGCCATGCAGGAAGGGAGGCATGCAGCTCTCTCCATGAGCTCTTAGTCGCTGTTCTGCTTTATTTGAAAGAAGGTAGCATTTGAGAACTCCTAGGCCCCTCGGGTGAGCATCATTTTCGTTCCAAGATCACTGAGTACCTCCACACCGCTGTGGGCCTACTGAGCAACATCGAGGCCCATAGGTCCCTCGGAGGCCCTCCTTGTCTGCCGAGTGATGGGCAACACACTGCACTCTTTCTTGGGACTTCTTGATTTACCCAGCACTCGCACAGGATCACGAGCCCCGTTCTAGCAAGGTCCAACATGCCGTGGAAGTCACACTCTTTCCCTAGTCTGAGCTGCACTGAGAGAAACCCTCGGCTTCGCCTTCCATCCTGGACCTCGTACCTGAAGTCACCCTGCCTCCCGGAGAAAGGCGGAGTGCTTGCCTATTGCAACTGAAGCACAGTTTTTCCTGTAGCACTGCAGGCTTCTGAAGAGGCACGGGCCCAGAGGCCTAGCTAGGGCGTGCCTTGGCTGAGGCCGTTCACTAGATGCAGAACACCCTGCCTCGAGAAGCTGATTCGGGGAAGGACGAAGTGTGTGCTCTGTGTCTCTTTTGACTGCTCAGAAACCACAGGGAGGTATGCTGCGTGTGCCCATGGAAATGGGGGCGCGATGGTGCTAGCCTTGCTTTTCCATTTGCAAAGCTCCACGCGTGCTGCCTTGAAGCTCCCTGAAATGCTCTGCTGTTGACTGGCCTCTGGCCGCTGTAGGCATGGGTCTGGGAAGAAAATGAGCTTTCTCTGGCTACACAGGGTGCTTCCATGGCCGGGGTGGGGCTCATCTTGCCATGCTCTGGAGCTAAAGGGAATCTCAACGTGAGTCCTTGCCTCGAGGTAAGGCCCTGAGTAGCCATGCAGAACGGGAGGCATGCAGCTCTCTCCATGAGCTCTTAGTCGCTGTTCTGCTTTATTTGAAAGAAGGTAGCCTTGGAGAACTCCTAGGCCCCTCGGGTGAGCATCCTTTTCGTTCCAAGATCACTGAGTACCTCCACACCCCTGTGGGCCTACTGAGCAACATCGAGGCCCATAGGTCCCTCGGAGGCCCTCCGTGTCTGCCGAGGGATGGGCAACACACTGCACGTTACTTCAGGAGAGCTACATTTCTAGAGCACTCGAACAGCATCAGAACCACATTTCTAGGCAGTCCAACATGCCCTGGAAGTCTTCGACATTGCCCTCGTTTGAGCTGCCATGAGAAAACACTCTGCTTCGAATTCTTAGAGGACCTCCTACCTGAAGTCTCTCTACTCAAGGAGAAAGTCAGCATCCTACCATGCGGTGTCGCTCACGGGACACTCAACGTGAAGACTTGCCTCGAGGTAAGGCCCTGAATTGCTCTGCAGAAGCGGAGGCGTGCAGCAGTTTCCATGAGGCCGCAGGCGCTCCTCTGCAGCCTTTGAACGCCAGTACGCTTTTCGGGACACCTAGGTGCCTCGCCTGGAAACCCTATGCCCTGCAAGAACACGGAGTACCCCCAGGCTCCCCTGGCCCTACTAAACAACATCCAGGCCGGTAGGCCTTCGGACTCACACTGTGTATGCCGAGTGAGGGGCAAAACAGTACACTCTTTCTTGGGACAGCTTGATTCCCCCAGCACTACCACAGGTTCACGAGCACGGTTCTAGCAGGTTCCAACATGCCGTGGAAGTCGCACTCATTCCCTACTCTGAGCTGCACTGAAAAAAACACTAGGCTTCGCCTTCCAACCAGGACCTCCTACCTGAAGTCACGCTGCCTCCAGGAGAAAGTCGGCTTGCGTTCCTATTGCCACTAAAGCACAGTTTTTCCTGTAGCACTGCAGGCTTCTGAAGAGGCACGGGCCCAGAGGCCTAGCTAGGGCGCGCCTTGGTTGAGGCCGTTCACTACATGCAGAACACCCTGCCTCGAGAAGCTGATTCGGGGAAGGACGAAGTGTGTGCTCTGTGTCTCTTTTGACTGCTCAGAAACCACAGGGAGGTATGCTGCGTGTGCCCATGGAAATGGGGGCGCGACGGTACTAGCCTTGCTTTTTCATTTGCAAAGCCCCGTTCACGCTCCCTTGAAGCGCCCTGAAATTCTCTGCTGTTGTCAGGCCTCTGGCCGCTGTAGGCATGGGTCTGGGAAGAAAATGAGCTTTCTCTGGCTACACAGGGTGCTTCCATGGCCGGGGTGGGGCTCATCTTGCCATGCTCTGGAGCTAAAGGGAATCTCAACGTGAGTCCTTGCCTCGAGGTAAGGCCCTGAGTAGCCATGCAGAACGGGAGGCATGCAGCTCTCTCCATGAGCTCTTAGTCGCTGTTCTGCTTTATTTGAAAGAAGGTAGCCTTGGAGAACTCCTAGGCCCCTCGGGTGAGCATCCTTTTCGTTCCAAGATCACTGAGTACCTCCACACCCCTGTGGGCCTACTGAGCAACATCGAGGCCCATAGGTCCCTCGGAGGCCCTCCGTGTCTGCCGAGGGATGGGCAACACACTGCACGTTACTTCAGGAGAGCTACATTTCTAGAGCACTCGAACAGCATCAGAACCACATTTCTAGGCAGTCCAACATGCCCTGGAAGTCTTCGACATTGCCCTCGTTTGAGCTGCCATGAGAAAACACTCTGCTTCGAATTCTTAGAGGACCTCGTACCTGAAGTCTCTCTACTCAAGGAGAAAGTCAGCATCCTACCATGCGGTGTCGCTCACGGGACACTCAACGTGAAGACTTGCCTCGAGGTAAGGCCCTGAATTGCTCTGCAGAAGCGGAGGCGTGCAGCAGTTTCCATGAGGCCACAGGCGCTCCTCTGCAGCCTTTGATCGCCAGTACGCTTTTCGGGACAACTAGGTGCCTCGCCTGGAAACCCTATGCCCTGCAAGAACACGGAGTACCCCCAGGCTCCCCGGCCCTACTAAACAACATCCAGGCCGGTAGGCCTTCGGACTCACACTGTGTATGCCGAGTGAGGGGCAAAACAGTACACTCTTTCTTGGGACAGCTTGATTCCCCCAGCACTACCACAGGTTCACGAGCACGGTTCTAGCAGGTTCCAACATGCCGTGGAAGTCGCACTCATTCCCTACTCTGAGCTGCACTGAAAAAAACACTAGGCTTCGCCTTCCAACCAGGACCTCCTACCTGAAGTCACGCTGCCTCCAGGAGAAAGTCGGCTTGCGTTCCTATTGCCACTAAAGCACAGTTTTTCCTGTAGCACTGCAGGCTTCTGAAGAGGCACGGGCCCAGAGGCCTAGCTAGGGCGCGCCTTGGTTGAGGCCGTTCACTACATGCAGAACACCCTGCCTCGAGAAGCTGATTCGGGGAAGGACGAAGTGTGTGCTCTGTGTCTCTTTTGACTGCTCAGAAACCACAGGGAGGTATGCTGCGTGTGCCCATGGAAATGGGGGCGCGACGGTACTAGCCTTGCTTTTTCATTTGCAAAGCCCCGTTCACGCTCCCTTGAAGCGCCCTGAAATTCTCTGCTGTTGTCAGGCCTCTGGCCGCTGTAGGCATGGGTCTGGGAAGAAAATGAGCTTTCTCTGGCTACACAGGGTGCTTCCATGGCCGGGGTGGGGCTCATCTTGCCATGCTCTAGAGCTAAAGGGAATCTCAACGTGAGTCCTTGCCTCGAGGTAAGGCCCTGAGTAGCCATGCAGGAAGGGAGGCATGCAGCTCTCTCCATGAGCTCTTAGTCGCTGTTCTGCTTTATTTGAAAGAAGGTAGCATTTGAGAACTCCTAGGCCCCTCGGGTGAGCATCATTTTCGTTCCAAGATCACTGAGTACCTCCACACCGCTGTGGGCCTACTGAGCAACATCGAGGCCCATAGGTCCCTCGGAGGCCCTCCGTGTCTGCCGAGTGATGGGCAACACACTGCACTCTTTCTTGGGACTTCTTGATTTACCCAGCACTCGCACAGGATCACGAGCCCCGTTCTAGCAAGGTCCAACATGCCGTGGAAGTCACACTCTTTCCCTAGTCTGAGCTGCACTGAGAGAAACCCTCGGCTTCGCCTTCCATCCTGGACCTCGTACCTGAAGTCACCCTGCCTCCCGGAGAAAGGCGGAGTGCTTGCCTATTGCAACTGAAGCACAGTTTTTCCTGTAGCACTGCAGGCTTCTGAAGAGGCACAGGCCCAGAGGCCTAGCTATGGCGTGCCTTGGCTGAGGCCGTTCACTAGATGCAGAACACCCTGCCTCGAGAAGCTGATTCGGGGAAGGACGAAGTGTGTGCTCTGTGTCTCTTTTGACTGCTCAGAAACCACAGGGAGGTATGCTGCGTGTGCCCATGGAAATGGGGGCGCGATGGTGCTAGCCTTGCTTTTCCATTTGCAAAGCTCCACGCGTGCTGCCTTGAAGCTCCCTGAAATGCTCTGCTGTTGACTGGCCTCTGGCCGCTGTAGGCATGGGTCTGGG
>NW_026871877.1:0-30508 GCF_028564815.1 Eubalaena glacialis | reverse complement strand
TTAGCTTTGGAAAAAACTGCCAAATTGTTTTACAAAGTGGCTGCACATGCATCCCCCCAGCTATGAGGGAGAGCTCCTTTTGTTCCTCACCCTCTAGCAATTGGTATTTTCATATTTTTGGAGTTTAGCAGTGCTAATAGGTGTGCTGTGATATCTCATGATTTTAATTTGTAATTCCCTAATGGTATATGATGTTGAGCTTGTTTCTGTATGATGTTTACCATCTGTATATCTTTTTTTGGCGGGATGTCTGTTCAGATCATGCTGTTCACGTTCATGCTGAGAGGAGCCCTGTCTCCTCAGGACCCACTGGGGCTTTGGCTTCTGGGACACGCGGGTTGCGTCCACGCTGACGGCCAGGTTTCAGGACAAGCTGGGGTCGAGTCCACACTAACAGAGGCCGAGTCTCCTCAGGATCCCCTGAGGCTTCAGCTTGGGGACACTGTGGGGTCCAGTTCATGCTGAGAGGAGCCTGGTCTCCTCAGGACCTGCTGGGAGGTGACGCCACTGAGGGAAAAGGTGAGGAAATGTGGGGAGAATGTTCCTGTGCATGGCTGACCGCTGAGGGTGTCTGTCTTCAGAGGACCCAGGAGAGGAAGGGCTTGATGTGGAAAACTGGGTTTTTGGCCGCTTTTGTGTGTGGTGTAGACAGAGTGCAGTGTTGTTCTTTGGCGTGTGGAGCCTGGTTTTCCCAGCACCATTTCTTGAGGGGACTGTCCTTTCCCTGGTGTATGTTCTTGGCTCCTTTCTTGTGAATTAACTGATCACATACCTGTAGGTTGATTCCTGGGCTCTCTGCTCTGTTCCTCTGGTCTGTGCGCCTGTTTTTGTGCCAATTCCACACTTTTTTGGGACTGTAGCTTCGTAATGAAGTGTGAAGTCAGGGAGCGAGATGCCTCCAGCCCGTTCTCCTTCCTCAGGGTGGCTTTGGCTCTTCTGGGTCCTTTGTGGTTCCACACACATCTTAAGATTGTTTGCTCTGTTTCTATGGAAAATGTCGTTGGACTTTTGGTAGGGATTGTGTTGAATGTGTACATTAATTTGGCTAGAATGCATATTTTTTAAAATTAAGAAAAAAATTTTGGGCCACACCATGTGGCATGCATGATGCGGGATCTTAGTTCCCCAACCAGGGATCGAACCTGCGCCCCCTGCAGTGGGAGCACAGAGTCCCAACCCCTGGACGGCCAGGAAAGTCCCACCTTAGAATGCATATTTTCAAAATATTCTTTTTACCCATGAGCACGGGGTATCTTTCCATTTATTTTTGTCTGTTCAGTTTCCTTTATCAGTGTCTTCCAGTTTTCAGTGTGCAGGTCCTTCACGTCCTTGGTTAAATTTACTCCTAGTTATCTTTTTGGATGAAATTGTAAGTGGGATTTTTAAAAAAAATTCCTTTTCTGATGGTTCATTATCAGTGTATAGAATCACAAATGATTTTTGTGCATTGATTTTTCTTTTTTTTTTTGTATCCTGCAGCTTTACTGAATTCATCTTTTAGTTGTAACAGTTTTTTGGTGGTTGAATATGGAAAACTAGAATTCAGAAATCCCACTGTTTCAACTACATCTAGGTCATCCACAGCACCCAAGACATAGTGGCTCCCAATGTAATCTTCCAATGGTGCCTCTTGTAGTATGTGGACTCCTACAAGGGTGATTGGCATCACCACTGTGGGTGAGCTGGATCTGGGTAGAGCTTGGCCTCTATAACAAAGTTTGATGTCTGTATTTCTGGCGTGGTATGGCATGGTTGTTTTGATAAGTACTTTATTTTCTAGTAAATTTCAAGTGTATAAAAAACTGCAAATAGCAGTATCAAGTTTTCCACATTCACAAAATACTCCAGTTTGTTTTACCCTGTGAGAGTGGGAGGGCCACTCTCCCAGGGAACCAGCACATAACCCCAAAATGAGGAATAATTATGGTTTCCACATTATAATCCTATCCCCAGACCTGCTTCAACTTTCACCAGCTGCCCCAGCTTTGTGGAAATATATTTTCCATTCGAATCCAGTTTTCTTTTCTTGGAACCATCACTGGGGCTTTTCCTCACTTTAAAAACCTTGCTGGACTTAGAGTGTACAAGATGAGCATGATCTGGGTGGTTTTTCTGTGTGGCTTCTTTCACTTAGGATGTTTGCAGTGTTTATCCACATTGTAACATTGATGATTATTTCATTCATTTTTTCCATCGTGATTAAAAATACATAACATTTACCATTTAAACCACTTTTTTAAAGCTTTTTTAAAAATGTTATTTTATTTTTTATTTTTTGGCTGTGTCGTGTCTTTGTTGCTGTGTGCAGGCTTTCTCTAGTTGCGGCGAGCGGGGGCTACTCTTCATTGCTGTGTGCAGGCTTCTCGTTGCGGTGGCTTCTCTTGTTGTGGAGCACGGGCTCTAGGCACACGGGCTTCAGTAGTTGTGGCTCGCAGGCTCTAGAACGCAGGCTCAGTAGTTGTGGCACACGGGCTTAGCTGCTCCACGGCATGCGGGATCTTCCAGGACCAGCGCTTGAACCCATGTCCCCTGCATTGGCAGGCAGATTCTTAACCACTGTGCCGTGAGGGAAGCCCCATTTAAACCATTTTTAAGTATACAGTTCTATGGCATTAACTACATTCACATTGTTGTAAAAATATCCTCACCATCCATCTCCAGATATTTTCCCCATATGAAACCGTAGGCATTAAACACTAACTCACCTCAACCCCTGGCAACCTTATTCTACTTTGTCTTTGAATTTGACTTATCTGGATACCTCATACTCATGGAATCATAGACCGTTTGTCCTTTTTGTGTCTGGCTTGTTTCACTTAGCATAATGACTTCAAGGTTCATCCACATTGTAGCATGTGTGAGAATTACCTTAGTTTTAAAGGTTGAATCATATTCCATTGTGTATATACTACACTGTACTTACCCATTCATCTGTTGAAGGATGTGTTGTGTTGCTTCCACCTTTTGGCTGGAAATTGTGAATAATGTTGCTATGAATATGGGGTACAGATATCTGTTCCAGTCCTTGCTTTCTAATATTTTGGGTGTACACCCTGGAGCAGAATCAAGGGATCATACATTTTCCATGTTTTTGAGGAGCCACCATACAGTATTCCACAGTGGCTGTATAATTTTACTTTATTCTTTTATATGACAGAATAATGCAGCTTATGGATCTACCTTATTTTGCTTATCTGTTTACCTGCTGATGGACATTTAAATCTTTTCTACCTTGGGCTATTGTGAACAGTGCTGCTATGAATAATTGGTGAACAAGTTTTTGTTTGAACACCTGTTTTCCATATTTTGGGTATATATCTAGGAGTGGAGTTGTTGAACCACATGGTAATTATATTTTTGAGTAAATGCTAAAGTTTTGTACACATAGACTACACCATTGTACATCTCCACAAGTAACTTTTAAGGGTTCTAATTTCTCTACATTGTTGCCAACATTTGTTATTTTTATTTATATATTTAAAAATTTATTTAAAAATTTATTTAAAAATTTATTTTTATTCTAGTGTGTGTGAGGGGGCATCACACTGTGGCTTTAATTTGCATTTTCATCATGACTACTGATGTTTGACATCTTTTCATGTCCTTGTTGACCATTTGTATGTCTTGCCTGGAGAGCAGTCCATGCAAGTCATTTGTCTGTTTCAAAAATTTTATTGTTTGTCTTTTTGTTGATGAGTTGTAAAAGTCCTGGGTATATTCTCGGTAAAGAGTCTTATCAGATATATAATGTGCCAATATTATCTTCCATTCTGTGGGCTGTCTTTTTACTTTCTGGAGAGCCTCTTTTGTTGCACAAAGGTTTGTAATCTTGAGGAAATCCAAGTTATCTATTTTTTTCTTTCATTTCTTATGCTTTACTGTCAAATCTAAGAAACCATTGCTAAATTCATGGTCAGGAAGATTTAGTTCCTTGGTTTCTTTGAGAGTTCATACAGTCATCCCTTGGTACCCACTAGGCCGGGCTTTAGGCCTGGGATTGAGTCAGTGTGAGGGTTCAGGGGTCACGGTTTAGGGTTATGGGTCATTGTTGGAGAGTCATGGTAGAGGGTTGTGGTTAAAGGGTCAGGGCCGGGGATTAGAGTTTAGGGGTCAGGGGCGAGGGTCTAGGGGTCTGGGGCTAGGGTTGTTAGGGGGTTAAGGTTAGAGGTTAGGGTTCTTAGGGTAAAGGTTAGAGTTAGGTTTAAGCACAATTGGCCCTCATTGCCCTCCCCTCTCTTTCTCTCTCAGGCCTCCAGAATGGATAGGACTTGCCCAGGGTCAAACAAGAGTCAGGGAGCTGAGGTCAATAACTGTTTTTCTGGCCTCCCTTCCCTCAGTCCTGGGCTCTGAAAGAAGAATGAAATGTCTGTTCTTGTCTCGGACTGTTTCTTATCCAACTCAAACTCTGTCAAGGATTGGAGAGGGTGTCAGAAGTCATGCATGGTTTCCTTCTGCCCTCCTACCTGGGAAGGGTGATGCTGGCCCTACCCTGCCTGGGCAGCCTCAGATTCCAGCACAGCCCAGACAGGAGGGCACTCAGTGGACATGTGTGGATTTATACAGGACTGGGTGCAGTGACCTGCCAGCCCCCAGCTGCTGCCTTCTTAAGGGCTGGTGGGGCCCTCTTGGCACTGGAGGCATCCTTTGTCCCATCTGAGTGGGCATGAGTAGATGATCAAGCCTCAGGCAGGACAGCCCTTGACCTCTGACTATCCAGGCAGGCATCTGTGGTCCTCTAGCTCAGTCCAGCCTGGGCATTGTCAGGCCCTCATGTATAGTTACGGGCAATTCAACAGCTACCTGGGCAGTGTAGACATTCCTTTGAGAAGTTTCAACTACCAACATCCATGTGGTTGAGAAAAAGTCCTCCCCCTCACAGCCTCATAGGCTGCCAAGAGAAGTAATAATCCTCTAAACATTGGAGTGTGTCCCTGACACAACAACCATACAGGAGACCATGGCCCTGCAATCCTTTGTCTTTTCAGTCGTTAGAAACTTTTGACATTCATATTCATTAAGAATCAAAGATATGGGAGCACCTGGACCTCCCAATGGGAGGTTCACACTGAGGCTGCATTGTCTTGGAGAGCCATATGCATCCATGTGGCCTCTGGAAAGCCTGCCAATTATGGGTTCCATGGCATGGAATAATTCTTGAGCCTCCCATTACTTCATTGCACAAGAGTTTCCTTACCACCCTAGCATTTGGTTTCTTCACTTAGTAAATGAGAGAGAAGATACTAGAAAATGAGCAGTATTGTTTTTCAGGGATGGGCAATTAATATGGCCAGGGAGATGGCATAACTCAAGGGCTCCCACCTCTCAGGGGCAGGAATGAGGTCTGTGTGTCTTCTGAGGGCACATGGGCTGTTTTGGGCCAGCCTCTGAGATGTGAGGACCTGATGCCCAAGGAAAGAGACTTGAGTTTACCACCACCAACGATCCTGACTTGTCAGTAAGTGAAAGAACTTCTTGCAGTCTTGGGAGGACAGTAAGTAAATACTAATTTATTTTACTTCAGTAAGTGTGTCCAGTCGCTGGGAAAAGAAAAATTTGTAGTTGATATATCTGAATCAATAATCCCTGATCCTTCCTCAGGTGTCCTCACTGGGTAGGCATGGCTGGGGGAGATGAAGATTCTGGGTGGGACCAGATATTAGTGGAGCTGCCAAACAGCTCTGTCCCTGTTCCTTCCCTGTCCCGGGAGAGGGAAACCCTGGAACAGTGATAGGATAACCAGTATGGGGAAGAGATTCCTCAGTAATTAATTGGTCTTTTTGTATTTTCCTTAATTTAGTGTTCATTTTGGTAATGAGTTTTTACAAAGAAATCACCTGTTTCTTCTGGATTTCCAGTTTGTTACAGTAGGTTTCTCTTATTTGACGTTTAATTTTTCCTGTCTAATTTTCTACAGAATCATGACAAATAATGAACAAATATTGATACTCTATTATTAACCGAAGTCCCTATTCATGTTCCCTTTGTTATACCTTTCCTTGTTCCAGGATCTCAAAGGCCATGGGGTCATCATGTCTGTTTAGTCTCTTCTGGGCTTTGACAGTTGCTCAGACTCTCCTTGTTTCCATGACCTTGACAGTGTGGAGGAGGACTGGTCAGGTATTTTATAGACTGCCAGGCACTGGGATTTGCTTGGTGTTTTTGTCGTGGTTAGACTTGGCTTTGAAAAAGCAGATCACAGAGGTGAAGTGCTTCCTCTTCACTGTATATCAAGAGGACAGGCTCTCAAGGGAACTTCTCACTTATATTCTCAACTTTGGTCACCTAGCTGAGGTAGTGTTTGTCAAGTGTTCCCACAGTGAAGTTAATATTTTCCCATGTCCATCCTGTGTGTCTTATTTAGGAGGAAGTCATAATGCAGAACCCACACTTGAGGAGAGAGGAGTTAGCTTCACACCCTTGATGGACAGCTGAGTGGCTATATAAATTGTTTAGAAGCTTTCTGCATAGGAGATTTCTATTTAACACCATTCATCAAAAACTATGTAATTTATTTTTACCAGTTTGGACACGTGAATAATTATTATAAACTTTTGGTTATAATCCAGCACTACATTATTAGACTGCTTAGTTAATTCTTGCTTTGGCTGTTGAGAGATTTTTGCATTTGCTCCTGTTTTCATTTTACATAATTTTTCTTTTGTGGGTTTTTAAAATTTTTGGTACTTCTTTACTTTCTGATATTTTAAGATTATCCTGCTTCATATATTTACTGTCTCAGTCCTAGCATCAGCCCTTTCTTCAAAGAGCCCTTGTTCCGTTTATTAGAGAATGGTATTAAAAACTTACATGTGGGAGCTAAATATGCTCAGCTGACAGTGCGTGGAAATATATGCATGTATCCCAGCCTATGCATATACACATAATTATAAAGATTTCCATGTGGAACTATGTGTAGGCTAAAGATAGTTTATACTGCTATCTCCAACCGGATCTGTTATGACATGGATATTGTAACCTTCTCCCTTTGTTTGACTGTAACATCCCACTCCAGTGGTAGGAAACCTGGCTTCCACCATTTGTCATTTATTAAATTCAGTGCTTGTTCCATTCAATTACTGATATAGTAGTTTCAGTATTATTAGCTACTACCCCTCATGGAAAGAACATAGAGTCCACTGTGTATGTATGGTACATTTTGTCTTTGGCCTACAGGTTCTGTATATTTCCAAAGTTAACTTAGGTCAGCCCATTTGTCCCACTACCAACAGTGAGTTTTTTCATACATTTCTGAATCAGTTAGATTCTTTGTTACATTCTGTATTCCAGTCTTTGACACTCCCATATCCTAAGTAGCTAAGTTTGAATAGATTGTAATTTACTTGTTGGGTTGTAAAAATCTGTGGGTGTAGACAAATGCATAGTGACAGGTATTCACCACTAAAGTATCATGTGGACTATTTCAACCACATATTCCATACGCTGTTTACCATGTCAGTTTTGCCTTTTCTAGAATGTCATATAAATGAGGCCATACAGTGTGTAGCACTTCAAACTGGATTCTTTCACTTAGCAATGTAAGTGTTAGATGTATCTTTTTTTTTTTTTTGCACGGGTTGATGGTCCATTCCTTTATATCTCTGAATACTATTGCATTGCATGTATATTAGAGGAAAAATAATTTTCCCTCTACCCTTCTATGTTCTTTATTGAGATCTCCCTCGTAATGAAAAAGAGATAAACTAGAGAAAACAATCAGAAGTTTAATATATACCATGCATACCTCCTGTATACTTGAAAGATACCCAGGAAAACTGAGTCACTCCCTGAAATGGCCCAAGCCGTTACCTTAAATGCTATCTTCCACTGAGAACAAAAGAAAGATATTAGGGAATGGAGGAAGCCATTTAAGGTTGGTTATTAGGCAAAGCACAGTAAACAAGGGTATGGTTGTTACACAGATTTACATCCAGGCCTATTTCGTTGACAAGGTTTTTTTTTTAAAAAAAAAACATTTATTTATTTGGCTGCGCTGGGTCTCAGTTGCGGCCTGTGGAATCTTTAGTTGCGGCATGTGGGCTCTTAATTGCAGCTTGCGGGATCTAGTTCCCTGACCAGGGCTTGAACCCTGGTCCCCTGCATTGGGAGCATGGAGTGTTAACCACTGGACCAGCAGGGAAGTCCCAACAAGCTTTTCTTGATACTTAGTCATCATTCAATTCCTGGTCCAGAGAGGGACATACCCTTACAAATGGAGATATCCTTCATAAATATAAATTTACCTCCTAATAGGGCATTTTCTACTTGGTTTTGAAAGATTCTCTTGAGTCTGCTGTTTCTTAATCAGTGCAAAATAATCCTTTTGTCAAATGGGCATATTTTGGGGTGGTGTATTCTTCTCCCCTTGACATGTATGTGCCCTAATTTGCTTATGAATTCATCTACAGAAGGACATATTGATATCTTTAAGTTTTTAGCCATTATGAATAGAGCTGCTGTGCATTACTTGATGCTAGTTTTGGTTTGAACACAGTTTTTCAAAGCAGTTGTCTAAATACAAGAGGTACACTTCTTGGATCCTAAGGTGAGACTTTTTAGATTTGGAAAAAACTGCCAAACTGTCTTCCGAAGTTGGTTGTGCATGCATTCCACCAGCGTCTTGAGTATATTCTTGTATGCTTATTTACTGCCTGTTTATCTTCTTGGGCCAGGTGTGTGTTTCAATCTTTACCAAATTTTAATGGCGTTGTTGGCATAATTTGAGTACAAATCCTTTATCAGATATGTGTTTTGGAAATAGTTTCTTGCAGTTTGTGGTTTGTCTTCCGGTTTTCTGAATAAGGTCACCAGATCCAAAATCATGTAGATTATCTTTTTTTTTCCTAGGATTTTTATAGTTTGGTAATTTAAATTTGTCTATGGGCAATTTTGAGTGAATTTTGGTTTAAGTTGTAAAGTTTGTGTTTACATTCATTTCATTACATATGGTTTGTAATGAATTGCTCCTTAACCATCTTTTGAGAAGATACAGTGAGATACTTGGCTCCATTTCAGTTTGGATTTCCAAACTTTAGTATATACAGCAGAACTGCCTTCCGGATGAGGCCCCTGGGTTTGTGAGTGCGGCGCTCCCGGCACTTCTCTGACGTCCCACAGGGGGCGCCGAACCCACCTGTCTGACCCTGGGGGCACAGGTGCACCCTGCCCACAGACTTTGCTCTGTGACAAGCAGACAGGAGCTTTGTCTCCTGTCAGGGCTTAGGTTTCTGGACCATGAGGCATTGTCCACACTGACAGCAGCTGGGTTTTCTCAGGAACCACTGGTGAGGAGACTCCACAAGAGGAAAAAATGAGCAAGTGTGGAGAATCTTCCTGTGCAGCTGACTGCTGGGTGGGTGGGGTGCATCTTCAGGGGCCTCAGGAGAGAAAGGGTTTAATGTGGAATACTGTGCGCTTTTAGTTAGTTTTACGTGCAGTGTAGATGGTGACCAGTGTCGTTCTTTGGAGTCTGGTGTCTAGTTTTCCTGGCACTGTTTGTTGATGGCTTTGGGTAGAATAAACATTTTAATAATAGTAATTTTTCTGATGCATGAGCATGGAATATTGTTTTCTATTGTGTCTTCAGTTTCTTTATCAATGCTTTATAGTTTTCTGAGTATACGTCTTTCATGTCCTTGGTTAAATTTATTGCTAAATAGTTTGTTCTTTTTGATGGAATTGTAAATGGGATTGTTTTCTTAATTTTTCTTGCTGGTGGTTCATTATTAGTGTATAGAAACAAAACTGATTTGTGTATATTGATTCCATATTTTGCAACTTTACTGAATTTATTTTTTAACATATTTTTTGAAGTAATGTGAAAAATTGCAATACTAAAATCTCAGTTTCTACTGCACCCCAGGTAATCCACAGGACCCAAGACATGGTAGCTACTAATATACTCTTCCCACAGTGCCTCTTAATACCATGCGGACTCCTACAAGGGAAATAAGTATCACAACTTTGGTTGAACTTGGTCTGGGTGAGTCTTGGCCCCTATAACAAAATTTGATGTCTGTCTTATCTGATTTTCTGGCATGATACTGACATGGTTGTCTAGAAAAGTAATTTACTTTCCAGTAATTTAAAATGTACAGAAAAGTTGCAATAATGGCAAAAAGTACTCCCATTTGCCACTTCACACAAAATGCTCAGTGTGTTTTGCCCAAGGAACCAGCACATAACCCCTAAATGAGGAAATCCTGGTGTCTACATTATAATTTAATACTCAGCCCCACTTCAACTTTCACCTGCTGTCCCAACTGTATGAAAATGTCTTTTTCCATCCTGATCCAGTTTTCTTTTTCTGGAACCATTACTGAGTTTCCCCCTCATTTGGACAACCTTGATGGATTTGAAGCAGACAAGATGAATATGGGATCTAGGTGGCCTTTTCTGTATGGCTTTTTCACTAAGAATGTTTTTAATGTTCATTTCTGTAACAAATATCAGCGCTACACTTTTTTTTCTTTGTCATTAAAAATACAAAACATGACTTTAGCGTTTAATTCACTTTACGTATACAGTTTTGTGGTATTAACTACCTTCATATAGTTGCACAAACAATTTAACTAACGTGTACTTCCTGTGTGCATGGCAGATACCCAGGAAATTGAGTAACACCCTGAAACGGCCCAAGACATCACCTTAAATACCCTCTTTATCTAAAAGGAAAAAAAAGGAAGGCTATAGTTGTGTCTGTCTGCATTCATTTGATTGTATATGGTTTCCAATTGATGTTGTATAACTAGTTGTGGAGAAGTCATGGGATAGGTGGCTTCATTTCAGTTTGAATTTCCAAATTTAGTGGAATCTGCAGGCTTGATACAAGGTATACAAACTTCATATTGGATCAGGACATCCCATGGTGTAACTGGTATTCATGGTTTGTTCAACAATTAAAGTTCTGTGTGATATGAGTTCATCCCGGAGTAATCCAGGTTAGTTTCTGTTATACATTTGTCCCAGGATGAAAGGACAAGAGAAATAAGGCCTAATTTATAAAAGTGCCTTCAAACTAATTGATACTGAAGTATAGTTGACCTACAATGTTGTGTTAATTTCTACTGTACAGCAAAGTGATTCATATATACATACATACATATATACATATTTTTCGTATTCTTTTCCATTATGGTTTATTACAGGGTATTGAATATAGTTCCCTGTGCTGTACAGTAAGACCTTGTTTATCCATCCTATATATAATAATTTGCATCTACTAATCCCAAACTCCCAATCCATCTCTCTCGCCTGTCTTCCCCTTGACAACCACAAGTCTGTTTTCTATATTTGAGAGTCTGTTTTTGTTCTGTAGATAGGTTCATTTGGGTCTCATTTTATAATCCACATATAAGTGATATCATATGGTATTTGTCGTTCTCTGTCTGACTTACTTCACTTTGTATGATAATCTCTAGGTCCATCCATGTAGCTGCAGATGGCATTATTTCATTCTGTTTTATGGCTGAGTAATATTCCATTGTATATATGTATCATATCTTCTATATCCATTCATCTGTTGAGGGACATTCAGGTTGCTTCCATGTCTTGGCTATTGTGAATAGTGCTGCTGTGAATGCTGGGGTGCATGTATCTTTTCAAATTATAGTTTTGTCTGGATATGTGCCCAGGAGTGGGATTGCTGGTTCATATGGTAATTCTATTTTTAGTTTTTGAGGAACCTCCGTACTGTTTTCCATAGTGGCTGCATCAATTTACATTCCCACCAGTAGTGTAGGAGGGTTCCCTTTTCTCCACACCCCCTCCAGCATTTATTTCTAGACATTTTAATGATGGCCATTCTGACCACTATGAAGTGATAACTCACTGTAGTTTTGATTTGCGTTCTCTAATAATTAGTGATGTGGAGCATCTTTTCATGTGCCTATTGGCCATCTGTATGTCTTTGCAGAAATGTCTATTTAGACCTTCTGCCTATTTTTTGATTCTTTTTTCTTTTTTGAGTTGTATGAGCTGTTTGTATATTTTAGAATTAGGCCCTTGTTGGTCGCATCATTTGCACGTATTTTCTCCCAAACAGTTAGCACAGGTTCTGGAACGACTGGATACCCACATGCAGAAGAATAAACTTGGACCCTTACCTCCCCTCACGCCATATACAAAAATCAACGCAAAATGGACCAAAGGCCTAGATGCAAGAACCAAAATGATAAAACTCGTAGAAGAAAACATGAGAGTAAATCTTCATGACCTTGGATTTGGTCATGATTTCTTAGATCTGCTACCAAAAGCACAAACAACAAAAGATAAGATAGATGAATTGGACTTCCTCAAAATGAAAAACAGTTGTGTATAAAAGGAGCAAGGAATAAGATAATCCACCATCCAAAATGGCACAAGATGTTTGCAAACCATGTATCTGATAAAGGACTGTAGCCCACCAGCCAAGCCCCCGGTGGTCCAGTGGAGTGTCTGTGCGGCCCCTCCCGTCCTCGGTGATCAGGGGATCTCAGGCCCCACAGCACCCGAGGGGTGGACACTGGTCATCCTCTGCACCCTCAAGGAGTGAGTGCTGGATGGTTTTGAGCCCAGATGCACTCCCATTACTGCCCTCAAAGGCTGAAGCCTTCAGCATGCCTCCAGAAGGACACAGTATTTGCAAGTCTTTGAGAACCAAGAGAACCGTCTTCACTTTTCTGAAAAGGGCATCTTATTATTTCACAGCATGACCATTTTCAACCTGGCTCCCAGGGGTGCCCTCCCACTTTCTTTATTTCTCTGAAAGTGGCCATGGTGGTTTGGCTGTCCCCAATCCCCATACCAGGTGACAAGGCCAGTGGGACCAGCTCCTGGTGGTCCTTAGGTTCGTTGGAGATTAACCCAGACTCTCAGCCTGAGATTGAACGTGGATGCCCCTGTTTCTCCCCATCACCAATTCTCATCTCCTCCTCTATCTCTTTTCCTCTTTCTTTTCAGTCTCAGATTTACCAGATGGTCACCACTCACAGTTCCCACAGAGCTCAGAGATTTCTCCTTGAAGGAAAGGTTCTGGAAAATCAGAGGGATAAATAAAGAATGCTGCTGATTCCCGCCTTGTGCTGACGCCCAAGAGGATGAGGAGAGTGAGTGTTTTCTCATTAGAATTTTAAATCCTCCCAGTAATAGATCATTGGGGGGAGCATCCTGTGTCTTCCTGCTCATTCTAATAATGTCATTCCTGAATTTTAATGTGGTAAATAATTTAAATCATAAATATGCTGATGGGAGATCCATTTAAAAAATGTTAGAGGTAACTCCAAGGGGTTTACAACAAACAAGGACACAGAACCCTGTGTCCAGACGCTGGCTGAGCGATTCCTACCCTGAGCCGCAGTCCCCTGGAGGGCGGAGTGGCCATGACTCTCCTCCCGCAGGTGAGCCTACACAGGCACATCCCACGTGGGACCACTGCATCGCAGAATCTTAGAGTGGCCAATGGCAGGCAGCTGGCTAGAGATGAGGACAAGAGAAAACTGCCCAGCAGCCTGGGACAACCCCGGGGTGAGGCCTTAGTAAGGGCCAGTGTCAGATCCTCAGAGATAACTTGAAGAGACGGTTCAGGCTGTTAGGGACATCATCAGAGATGTACTTAGGGACATATTCAGAACCTTAGTTATGGACAGGATCAGGGCATTATTTAATGACAGCTTAGACTATAAGGGACAGCGTCAGGGCCTAAGTTAGAGATAACGTGAGAGCCTTAGTTAGACACAATTCAGGCTGTTACTTAGGGATATCTTCAGGGCCTTAGAGCCAGCATCATGGCCATAATTAGAACCAGTGTCAGGGCTTTAGTTAGGGCCAAAACTAGGGTGTTAATTAGGGAAAGAGTCAGGTCATTAGTTACAGGCAGTGTCAGGGTTTTAGGTAGGGACAGCGGCAAGTCCTTAGTTAAGAAGAGTGTCAGGGCCTCACTTAGGGGCAGCGTCAGGATGTTAGTTAGGGAGAGTCAGGACATTAGAATGTCAGGTTCTGAGGTAGAGACAGCATCAGGGCCTTAGTTAGGGACAGCGTCAGAGATGTACCTAGGGACATATTCAGGGCCTTAGTTATGGACAGGATCAGGGTGATACTGAGGAACACCTAAAGGTATTAGGGACATCTTCAGGGCCTCAATTAGGGATAGCATCAGGGTGTTAGTTAGGGAAAGAGTCAGGCCATTATTATAGATAGTGTCAGTGCCTTAGGTATAGAGAGTATCAGGGCCTTAGTTAAGGACAGCATCAGAGACTTACTTAAGGACATATTCAGGGCCTTAGTTATGGACAGGATTAGGGCATTACTGAGAGATACACGAGGCTATTAGGGGCAGCATCAGGGTGTTAGGGAAAGAGTCGGCCATTGTTATAGACAGTGTCAGTGCCTCAGGTAGAGACATCATCACAGCTTTAGGAAGAGGGTCAGGGCCTTGGTTAGGGACAGGGTCAGGCCAACAGTGAGGGACATCTAAGGCTATTAGGGACATCGTCAAGGTCTTAGATTGGGCCAGCATCAGGGCTGTAGTGTCGACCATTGTCAGGGCATTAATGAGGGACAAAATTAGGGTGTTAGTTAGGGAAAGAGTCAGGCCATTAGTCACAGACAGTTTTAGGGCCTCAGGTAGAATCGGCATCAAGGCCTTAGTTAGGAAGAGCATCAGGGCCTCAGTAAGGTTCAGCATCAGGACGTTAGTTAGGGCCAGCAACAGGCCCTTTGTTAGGGACAGTGTTGTCAGGCCCTCAGAGATAACTTGAAGGCCTTAGTAAGAGACAGTTTAGGCCGTTAGTTAGGGACACTTCAGAGACTTTCTTAGGGATATATTCAGGGCCTTAGTAATAGAATCAGGGTGTTATTTTGTGACCACTTAAACACTAAGGGACAACATCAAAGCCTAAGTTAGGCAGGGTGTCAGCATCTTGGGGATAGTGTTAGGGACTTTGTAAGTTATAGCTTAGGCCATTAGCTAGGGACACGGTCAGGGGCTTATTAAGGGCAGTGTCAGAGACTTAATGAGGGACAACTTCAGGGCCTTAGTTATGGACAGGATCAGGTCCATACTTGGGACCAGTGTCAGGCCGTTATTTAGGGGCAGTGTCAGGGCATACTGTAGAGACAGCGTCAAGGCCCTTACTTAGGAACAGGGTCAGGGCCTTAGGACAGGGTCAGAGACTTACGTAGGCACATATTCAGGGCATTAGTAATGGACAGGATCAGGACAACAGTGAGGGACATCTAAGTCTATTACGGACATCGTCAGGGCCTTAGATAGGGTCAGCATCAGGGCCATAGTTAGGACCAGTTTCAGGGCGTTATTTAGGGACAAAATTAGGAGGTTAGTTAAGGAAAAAGTCAGGAAATTAGTTACAGACAGTGTCAGCTTTTCAGATAGAGACTTCAAGGTCTTAGTGAGAGCATCAGCATCTCAGGTAGGAACTGCATCAGGACATTATTTAAAGACAGTGTCAAGGATTTAAATAGGGAGAGTGTCAGGGTTAGGGTTAGGGTTAGGGTTGGGTTTAGGGTTCGGGTTAGGGATAGGGTACGGCTTATATTATGGGTTAGGGTACGGGTTAAGGTATCAGTTACGGTTAGGATTAGGGTTAGTTTTAGGGTTTGGGTTAGGTTTACGGTGCGGGTTAGGATTAGGGTATGGGTTAGGGTTAGGGTACGCGTTAGGGTTAGGGTATTTATTAAACCTATACCACTCTCTAGATACCTCTTAGCACGTAAAGGAATATTATTTGGGGTGCAGCCATGGAGAAGATTTTAGACACTAGGATAAGATAAAGAACACACACATTACAAAGAAATCACATTAGGATTTTCTTTTTAACTTGTCCCGTAAAACACTAGTGCATAGAAAATTTATTGGAGGCAGAAGCAGTCAAGGGTAGTTGAGGGTAAGGGTTAGGGTTAGGGTTAGGGTTAGGGTACGGCTTAGGGTACGGGTTAGGGTACGGCGTAGGGTATGAGTTAGGGTTAGGGTTAGTTTTAGACTTAGGGCTAGGTTAGGGAACGGGTTAGGATTAGGGTACGTGTGAAGGTTAGGGTATGTGATAGGTTAGGGTACGCGTTAGTGTTAGGGTATTTATTAAACCTATCCCACTCTCTAGATACCACTTAGCACGTAAAGGAATATTATTTGGGGTGCAGCCATGGAGAAGATTTTAGACACTAGGATAAGATAAAGAACACACACATTATAAAGAAATCACATTAGGATTCTCTTTTTAACCTGTTCCTTAAAACACTAGTGCTGAGGAAATCTATTGGAGGCAGAAGCAGTCAAGGGTACTTTAGGGTTATGGTTATGGGTAGGGTTAGAGTTAGGGTTAGGGTACGGCTTAGGGTACGTGTTAGGGTATGAATGAGGGTACGGCGTAGGGTATGGGTTAGGGTTAGGTTTAGGGTTAGGGTTAGGGTACAGGTGAGGGTACGGTGTAGGGTATGGGTTAGGATTAGGGTTACTTTTAGTGTTAGGGTAGGTTTATGGTACGGGTTCGGATTACGGTACGTTTTAGGGTTAGGGTATGGGTTAGGGTTAGGATACGCATTAGGGTTGGGTTATTTATTAAACCGATTCCACTCTCTACATACCACTGAGCACGTAAAGGAATATTATTTGGGGTCCAGCCATGGAGAAGATTTTAGACACTAAGATAAGATAAAGAACACGCACATTATAAAGAAATCACATTAGGATTTTCTTTTTAACCTGTTCCTTAAAACAATAGTGCTTAGGAAATCTATTGGAGGCAGAAGCAGTCAAGGGTAGTTTAGGGTTATGGTTAGGGTTAGGGTTAGGGTTAGGGTACGTGTTAAGGTACAGGAGAGGGTACGGTGTAGGGTACGGGTTAGGGTAAGGGTGAGGATACGGCGTAATGTATAGGTTAGGGTTAGGGTTAGGGTACGGCTTAGGGTACGGGTTAGGTTACGGGTGAGGGTACGGCGTAGGGTATGGGTTAGGGTTAGGGTTAGGGTTAGTGTTAGTGTTAGGGTTAGGGTACGGCTTAGCGTATGGGATAGGGTACGGGTGAGGGTATGGCATACGGTAGGGGTTAGGGTTAGAATTAGGGTTAGGGTTGGGGTTAGGGTACGGCTTAGGGTACGGGTGAGGGTACGGGTGAGGGTACTGCGTAGGGTATTGGTTAGGGTTAGGATACGGCTTAGGATACGGGTTAGGGTACGGGTTAGGGTATGGCGTAGGGTATGGGTTAGGGTTAGGGTTAGGGTTAGGGTTAGGGTACGGCTTAGGATACGGGTTAGGGTACGTGTGAGGGTACGGCGTAGCGTATGGGTTAGGGTTAGGGTTAGGGTACGTCTTAGGGTACGGGTTAGAGTACGGGTGAGGGTACAACGTAGGGTAAGGGTTAGGGTTAGGGTTAGGGTTAGGGTTAGTTTTAGGGTTAGGGATTGGTTTAGGGTACGGGTTAGGATTAGCGTACGTGTTAGGGTTAGGTTTTGGGTTAGGGTTAGGGTACGCGTTAGGGTTAGGGTATGGGTTAGGGTTAGGGTACACGTTAGGATTAGGGTATTTATTAAACCTATCCCACTCTCTAGATACCACTTAGCACGTAAAGGAATATTATTAGGGATCCAGCCATGGAGAAGATTTTAGTCACTAGGATAAGATAAAGAATAAACACATTATAAAAAAATCACATTAGGATTTTCTTTTTAACCTGTTCCTTAAAACACTAGTGCTTAGGAAATCTAATAGAGGCAAAAGCAATCAAGGGTAGTTTAGGGTTAGGGTTAGGGTTAGGGTTAGTGTTAGTGTTAGGGTACGGCTTAGGGTATGGGATAGGGTACGGGTGAGGGTACGGCGTAGGGTAGCGGTTAGGGTTAGGGTTAGGGTTAGGGTTAGGGTACGGCTTAGGGTACGGGTGAGGGTACGGGTGAGGGTACTGTGTAGGGTATTGGTTAGGGTTAGGGTACGGCTTAGGATACGTGTTAGGGTACGGGTTAGGTTACGGCGTAGAGTGTGGGTTAGGGTTAGGGTTAGTGTTAGGGTTAGGGTTACGGTACATCTTAGGGTACGTGTTAGGGTACGGGTGAGGGTACGGCGTAGGTTATGGGTTAGGGTTAGGGTTAGGGTTAGGGTTAGGGTACGGCTTAGGTTATGGGATAGGGTACAGGTGAGGGTATGGCATAGGGTAGGGGTTAGGGTTAGGGTTAGGGTTAGGGTTAGGGTTAGGGTACGGCTTAGGGTACGGGTGAGGGTATGGGTGAGGATACTGCGTAGGGTATTGGTTAGGGTTACGGTACGTCTTAGGATACAGGTTAGGGTATGGGTGAGGGCACGGCGTAGGTTATGGGTTAGGGTTAGGGTTAGTGTTAGGGATATGGTTAGGGTTAGGTTATGGGATAGGGTACAGGTGAGGGTATGGCATAGGGTAGGGGTTAGGGTTAGGGTTAGGGTTAGGGTTAGGGTACGGCTTAGGGTACGGGTGAGGGTATGGGTGAGGATACTGCATAGGGTATTGGTTAGGTTTACAGTACGGCTTAGGATACGGGTTAGGGTATGTGTTAGGGTATGGCGTACGGTATGGGTTAGGGTTAGGGTTAGGGTTAGGGTTAGGGTACGGATTAGGGTACGGGTTAGGGTACGGCTTAGGGTACGGGTTAGGGTACGGGTGAGGGTACGGCGTAGCGTATGGGTTAGGGTTAGGGTTAGGGTTAGGGTACGGCTTAGGGTACGGGTTAGGGTACGGGTGAGGGTACGGCGTAGTTTATGGGTTAGGGTTAGGGTTAGGGTTAGTTTTAGAGTTAGGGATTGGTTTAGGGTACGGGTTAGGATTAGCATACTTGTTCGGGTTAGGGTTTTGGTTAGGGTTAGGGTACGGGTTAGGGTTAGGGTGTGGGTTAGGTTTAGGGTACACTTTAGGATTAGGGTATTTATTAAACCTATCCCACTCTCTAGATACCACTTAGCACGTAAAGGAATATTATTTGGGGTTCAGCCATGGAGAAGATTTTAGTCACTAGGATAAGATAAAGAATAAACACATTATAAAAAAATCACATAAGGTTTTCTTTTTAACCTGTTCCTTAAAACACTAGTGTTTAGGAAATCTAATGGAGGCAAAAGCAGTAAAGGGTAGTTTAGGGTTAGGGTTAGGGTTAGGGTTAGGGTAGGGCTTAGGATACGGGTGAGGGTACTGGTGAGGGTACTGCGTAGGTTATTGGTTAGGGTTAGGGTACGGCTTAGGATACGGGTTAGGATATGGGTTAGGTTACGGCGTTGGGTATGGGTGAGGGTTAGGGTTAGGGTTAGGGTAAGGCTTTGGGTACGGGTTAGGGTACGGGTGAGGGTACGGCGTAGGGTAGAGGTTAGGGTTAGGTTTAGGGTTAGGGTACGGCTTAGGATACGGGTTAGGGTATGGGTGAGGGTACGGCGTAGCGTATGGGTTAGGGTTAGGGTTAGGGTTAGGGTTAGTTTTAGGGTTAGGGATTGGTTTAGGGTACGGGTTAGGATTAGCGTACGTGTTAGGGTTAGGGTTTGGGTTAGGGTTAGGGTACGCATTAGGGTTAGGGTGTGGGTTAGGGTTAGGGTACACGTTAGGATTAGGGTATTTATTAAACCTATCCCACTCTCTAGATACCACTTAGCACGTAAAGGAATATTATTTAGAGTCCAGCCATGGAGAAGATTTTCGTCACTAGGATAAGATAAAGAATAAACACATTATAAAAAAATCACATTAGGATTTTCTTTTTAACCTGTTCCTTAAAACACTAGTGCTTAGGAAATCTAATGGAGGCAAAAGCAGTCAAGGGTAGTTTAGGGTTAGGGTTAGGGTTAGGGTTAGTGTTAGGGTTAGGGTACGGCTTAGGGTATGGGATAGGGTATGGGTGAGGGTACGGCATAGGGTAGGGTTTAGGGTTAGGGTTAGTGTTAGGGTTAGGGTTAGGGTATGGCTTAGGGTACGGGTGAGGTTACTGTGTAGGTCATTGGTTAGGGTTAGGTTAAGGCTTAGGATACAGGTTATTGTATGGGTTAGTGTACGGCGCAGGGTATGGGTAAGGGTTAGGGTTAGGGTTAGGGTTAGAGTTAGGGTACGGCTTAGGGTACGGGTTAGGGTACGGGTGAGGGTACGGCGTAGTGTATAGGTTAGGGTTAGGGTTAGGGTACGGCTTAGGGTACGGGTTAGGTTACGGGTGAGGGTACGGCGTAGGGTATGGGTTAGGGTTAGGGTTAGGGTTAGGGTTAGTGTTATTGTTAGGGTTAGGGTACGGCTTAGCGTATGGGATAGGGTACGGGTGAGGGTACGGCGTAGGGTAGGGGTAAGGGTTAGAGTTAAGGTTAGGGTAGGGGTTAGGGTACGGCTTAGGGTACGGGTGAGGGTACGGGTGAGGGTACTGCGTAGGGTATTGGTTAGGGTTAGGATACGGCTTAGGATACGGATTAGTGTACGGGTTAGGGTATGGCGTAGGGTATGGGTTAGGGTTAGGGTTAGGGTTAGGGTTAGGGTTAGGGTACGGCATAGGATACGGGTTAGGGTACGGGTGAGGGTACGGCGTAGCGTATGGGTTAGGGTTAGGGTTAGGGTACGTCTTAGGGTACGGGTTAGGGTATGGGTGCGGGTACGGCGTAGGGTAAGGGTTAGGGTTAGTTTTAGGGTTAGGGATTGGTTTAGGGTACGGGTTAGGATTTGCGTACGTGTTAGGGTTAGGTTTTGGGTTAGGGTTAGGGTACGCGTTAGGGTTAGGGTATGGGTTAGGGTTAGGGTACACGTTAGGATTAGGGTATTTATTAAACCTATCCCACTCTCTAGATACCACTTAGCACGTAAAGGAATATTATTAGGGATCCAGCCATGGAGAAGATTTTAGTCACTAGGATAAGATAAAGAATAAACACATTATAAAAAAATCACATTAGGATTTTCTTTTTAACCTGTTCCTTAAAACACTAGTGCTTAGGAAATCTAATAGAGGCAAAAGCAATCAAGGGTAGTTTAGGGTTAGGGTTAGGGTTAGGGTTAGTGTTAGGGTTAGGGTACGGCTTAGGGTATGGGATAGGGTACGGGTGAGGGTACGGCGTAGGGTAGGGGTTAGGGTTAGGGTTAGGGTTAGGGTTAGGGTATGGCTTAGGGTACGGGTGAGGGTACGGGTGAGGGTACTGCGTAGGGTATTGGTTAGGGTTAGTGTACGGCTTAGGATACGTGTTAGGGTACGGGTTAGGGTACGGCGTAGAGTGTGGGTTAGGGTTAGGGTTAGTGTTAGGGTTAGGGTTACGGTACGTCTTAGGGTACGTGTTAGGGTACGGGTGAGGGTACGGCGTAGGTTATGGGTTAGGGTTAGGGTTAGGGTTAGGGTTAGGGTACGGCTTAGGATACGGGTTAGGGTACGGGTGAGGGTACGGCGTAGGTTATGGGTTAGGGTTAGGGTTAGTGTTAGGGTTATGGTACGGCTTAGGTTATGGGATAGGGTACAGGTGAGGGTATGGCATAGGGTAGGGGTTAGGGTTAGGGTTAGGGTTAGGGTTAGGGTTAGGGTACGGCTTAGGGTACGGGTGAGGGTATGGGTGAGGATACTGCGTAGGGTATTGGTTAGGGTTAGGGTACGGCTTAGGATACGGGTTAGGGTACGTGTTAGGGTATGGCGTACGGTATGGGTTAGGGTTAGGGTTAGGGTTAGGGTTAGGGTTAGGGTACGGCGTAGGGTACGGGTTAGGGTACGGGTGAGTTTACGGCGTAGGGTATAGTTTAGGGTTAGGGTTAGGTTTAGGGTACTGCTTAGGATACGGGTTAGGGTACGGGTGAGGGTACGGCGTAGCGTATGGTTTAGGGTTAGTGTTAGGGTTAGGGTACGGCTTAGGGTACGGGTTAGGGTACGGGTGAGGGTACGGTGTAGGTTATGGGTTAGGGTTAGGGTTAGGGTTAGGGTTAGTTTTATGGTTAGGGATTGGTTTAGGGTACGGGTTAGGATTAGCATACGTGTTCGGGTTAGGGTTTTGTTTAGGGTTAGGGTACGCGTTAGGGTTAGGGTATGGGTTAGGTTTAGGGTACACTTTAGGATTAGGGTATTTATTAAACCTATCCCACTCTCTAGATACCACTTAGCACGTAAAGGAATATTATTTAGAGTCCAGCCATGGAGAAGATTTTCGTCACTAGGATAAGATAAAGAATAAACACATTATAAAAAAATCACATTAGGATTTTCTTTTTAACCTGTTCCTTAAAACACTAGTGCTTAGGAAATCTAATGGAGGCAAAAGCAGTCAAGGGTAGTTTAGGGTTAGGGTTAGGGTTAGGGTTAGTGTTAGGGTTAGGGTACGGCTTAGGGTATGGGATAGGGTATGGGTGAGGGTACGGCATAGGGTAGAGTTTAGGGTTAGGGTTAGTGTTAGTGTTAGGGTTAGGGTACGGCTTAGGGTATGGGATAGGGTACGGGTGAGGGTACGGCGTAGGGTAGGGGTTAGGGTTAGGGTTAGGGTTACGGTTAGGGTATGGCTTAGGGTACGGCTGAGGGTACTGCGTAGGGTATTGGTTAGGGTTAGGGTACGGCTTAGGATACGTGTTAGGGTACGGGTTAGGGTACGGCGTAGAGTGTGGGTTAGGGTTAGGGTTAGTGTTAGGGTTAGGGTTACGGTACATCTTAGGGGACGTGTTAGGGTACGGGTGAGGGTACGGCGTAGGTTATGGGTTAGGGTTAGGGTTAGGGTTAGGGTTACGGTACGGCTTAGGATACGGGTTAGGGTACGGGTGAGGGTACGGCGTAGGTTATGGGTTAGGGTTAGGGTTAGTGTTAGGGTTATGGTACGTCTTAGGTTATGGGATAGGGTACAGGTGAGGGTATGGCATAGGGTAGGGGTTAGGGTTAGGGTTAGGGTTAGGGTTAGGGTACGGCTTAGGGTACGGGTGAGGGTATGGGTGAGGATACTGCGTAGGGTATTGGTTAGGGTTACGGTACGTCTTAGGATACGGGTTAGGGTACGGGTGAGGGCACGGCATAGGTTATGGGTTAGGGTTAGGTTTAGTGTTAGGGATATGGTTAGGGTTAGGTTATGGGATAGGGTACAGGTGAGGGTACGGTATAGGGTAGGGTTTAGGGTTAGGGTTAGTGTTAGGGTTACGGTTAGGGTATGGCTTAGGGTACGGGTGAGGGTACTGTGTAGGTCATTGGTTAGGGTTAGGTTATGGCTTAGGATACACGTTATTGTATGGGTTAGGGTACGGCGCAGGGTATGGGTAAGGGTTAGGGTTAGGGTTAGGGTTAGAGTTAGGGTACGGCTTAGGGTACGGGTTAGGGTACGGGTGAGGGTACGGCGTAGTGTATAGGTTAGGGTTAGGGTTAGGGTACGGCTTAGGGTACGGGTTAGGTTACGGGTGAGGGTACGGCGTAGGGTAAGGGTTAGGGTTAGGGTTAGTGTTAGTGTTAGGGTTAGGGTACGGCTTAGCGTATGGGATAGGGTACGGGTGAGGGTACGGCATAGGGTAGGGGTTAGGGTTAGGGTTAGGGTTAGAGTTAGGGTATGGCTTAAGGTACGGGTGAGGGTACGGGTGAGGGTACTGCGTAGGGTATTGGTTAGGGTTAGGGTATGGCTTAGGATACGTGTTAGGGTACGGGTTAGGGTACGGCGTAGAGTGTGGGTTAGGGTTAGGTTTAGTGTTAGGGTTAGGGTTACGGTACGTCTTAGGGTACGTGTTAGGGTACGGGTGAGGGTACGGCGTAGGTTATGGGTTAGGGTTAGGGTTAGTGTTAGGGTTAGGTTTAGGGTACGGCTTAGGATACGGGTTAGGGTACGGGTGAGGGTACGGCGTAGGTTATGGGTTAGGGTTAGGGTTAATGTTAGGGTTATGGTACGGCTTAGGTTATGGGATAGGGTACAGGTGAGGGTATGGCATAGGGTAGGGGTTAGGGTTAGGGTTAGGGTTAGGGTTAGGGTACGGCTTAGGGTACGGGTGAGGGTTTGGGTGAGGATACTGCGTAGGGTATTGGTTAGGGTTAGGGTACGGCTTAGGATAAGGGTTATGGTACGTGTTAGGTTATGGCGTACGGTATGGGTTAGTGTTAGGTTTAGGGTTAGGGTTAGGGTTAGGGTTAGGGTACGGCTTAGGGTACGGGTTAGGGTACGGGTGAGGTTACGGCGTAGGGTATAGTTTAGGGTTAGGGTTAGGGTTAGGGTACGGCTTAGGATACGGGTTAGGGTACGGCTTAGGATACGGGTTAGGGTACGGGTGAGGGTACGGCGTAGCGTATGGTTTAGGGTTAGGGTTAGGGTTAGGGTACGGCTTAGGGTACGGGTTAGGGTACGGGTGAGGGTATGGCGTAGTGTATAGGTTAGGGTTAGGGTTAGGGTTAGGGTATGGCTTAGGGTACGGGTGAGGGTACGGGTGAGGGTACTCTGTAGGCTATTGGTTATGGTTAGGGTACGGCTTAGAATACGGGTTAGGGTACGGGTTAGGGTACGGCGTAGGGTATGGGTTAGGGTTAGGGTTAGGGTTAGGGTTAGGGTACGGCTTAGGATACGGTTTAGGGTACGGGTGAGGGTACGGCGTAGCGTATGGGTTAGGGTTAGGGTTAGGGTTAGGGTACGGCTTAGGGTACGGGTTAGGGTACGGGTGAGGGTACGGCGTAGGTTATGGGTTAGGGTTAGGGTTAGGGTTAGGGTTAGTTTTAGGGTTAGGGATTGGTTTAGGGTACGGGTTAGGATTAGCATACTTGTTCGGGTTAGGGTTTTGGTTAGGGTTAGGGTACACGTTAGGGTTAGGGTATGGGTTAGGTTTAGGGTACACTTTAGGATTAGGGTATTTATTAAACCTATCCCACTCTCTAGATACCACTTAGCACGTAAAGGATTATTATTTGGGGTTCAGCCATGGAGAAGATTTTAGTCACTAGGATAAGATAAAGAATAAACACATTATAAAAAAATCACATAAGGTTTTCTTTTTAACCTGTTCCTTAAAACACTAGTGTTTAGGAAATCTAATGGAGGCAAAAGCAGTAAAGGGTAGTTTAGGGTTAGGGTAAGCGTTAGGGTTAGGGTAGGACTTAGGATACGGGTGAGGGTACTGGTGAGGGTACTGCGTAGGTTATTGGTTAGGGTTAGGGTACGGCTTAGGATACGGGTTAGGATATGGGTTAGGTTACGGCGTTGGGTATGGGTGAGGGTTAGGGTTAGGGTTAGGGTAAGGCTTTGGGTAAGGGTTAGGGTACGGGTGAGGGTACGGCGTAGGGTAGAGGTTAGGGTTAGGTTTAGGGTTAAGGTACGGCTTATGATACGGGTTAGGGTATGGGTGAGGGTACGGCGTAGCGTATGGGTTAGGGTTAGGGTAAGGGTTAGGGTTAGTTTTAGGGTTAGGGATTGGTTTAGGGTACGGGTTAGGATTAGCGTACGTGTTAGGGTTAGGGTTTGGGTTAGGGTTAGAGTACGCATTAGGGTTAAGGTGTGGGTTAGGGTTAGGGTACACGTTAGGATTAGGGTATTTATTAAACCTATCCCACTCTCTAGATACCACTTAGCACGTAAAGGAATATTATTTAGGATCCAGCCATGGAGAAGATTTTCGTCACTAGGATAAGATAAAGAATAAACACATTATAAAAAAATCACATTATGATTTTCTTTTTAACCTGTTCCTTAAAACACTAGTGCTTAGGAAATCTAATGGACGCAAAAGCAGTCAAGGGTAGTTTAGGGTTAGGGTTAGGGTTAGGGTTAGTGTTAGGGTTAGGGTACGGCTTAGGGTATGGGATAGGGTACGGGTGAGGGTACGGCGTAGGGTAGGGGTTAGGGGTAGGGTTAGGGTTACGGTTAGGGTATGGCTTAGGGTACGGCTGAGGGTACTGCGTAGGGTATTGGTTAGGGTTAGGGTACGGCTTAGGATACGTGTTAGGGTACGGGTTAGGGTACGGCGTAGAGTGTGGGTTAGGGTTAGGGTTAGTGTTAGGGTTAGGGTTACGGTACATCTTAGGGTACGTGTTAGGGTACGGGTGAGGGTACGGCGTAGGTTATGGGTTAGGGTTAGGGTTAGGGTTAGGGTTACGGTACGGCTTAGGATACGGGTTAGGGTACGGGTGAGGGTACGGCGTAGGTTATGGGTTAGGGTTAGGGTTAGTGTTAGGGTTATGGTACGTCTTAGGTTATGGGATAGGGTACAGGTGAGGGTATGGCATAGGGTAGGGGTTAGGGTTAGGGTTAGGGTTAGGGTTAGGGTTAGGGTACGGCTTAGGGTACGGGTGAGGGTATGGGTGAGGATACTGCGTAGGGTATTGGTTAGGGTTACGGTACGTCTTAGGATACGGGTTAGGGTACGGGTGAGGGCACGGCGTAGGTTATGGGTTAGGGTTAGGTTTAGTGTTAGGGATATGGTTAGGGTTAGGTTATGGGATAGGGTACAGGTGAGGGTACGGTATAGGGTAGGGTTTAGGGTTAGGGTTAGTGTTAGGGTTACGGTTAGGGTATGGCTTAGGGTACGGGTGAGGGTACTGTGTAGGTCATTGGTTAGGGTTAGGTTATGGCTTAGGATACACGTTATTGTATGGGTTAGGGTACGGCGCAGGGTATGGGTAAGGGTTAGGGTTAGGGTTAGGGTTAGAGTTAGGGTACGGCTTAGGGTACGGGTTAGGTTACGGGTGAGGGTACGGCGTAGGGTAAGGGTTAGGGTTAGGGTTAGGGTTAGTGTTAGTGTTAGGGTTAGGGTACGGCTTAGCGTATGGGATAGGGTACGGGTGAGGGTACGGCATAGGGTAGGGGTTAGGGTTAGGGTTAGGGTTAGAGTTAGGGTATGGCTTAAGGTACGGGTGAGGGTACGGGTGAGGGTACTGCGTAGGGTATTGGTTAGGGTTAAGGTATGGCTTAGGATACGTGTTAGGGTACGGGTTAGGGTACGGCGTAGAGTGTGGGTTAGGGTTAGGGTTAGTGTTAGGGTTAGGGTAACGGTACGTCTTAGGGTACGTGTTAGGGTACGGGTGAGGGTACGGCGTAGGTTATGGGTTAGGGTTAGGGTTAGTGTTAGGGTTAGGTTTAGGGTACGGCTTAGGATACGGGTTAGGGTACGGGTGAGGGTACGGCGTAGGTTATGGGTTAGGGTTAGGGTTAGTGTTAGGGTTATGGTACGGCTTAGGTTATGGGATAGGGTACAGGTGAGGGTATGGCATAGGGTAGGGGTTAGGGTTAGGGTTAGGGTTAGGGTTAGGGTTAGGGTACGGCTTAGGGTACGGGTGAGGGTTTGGGTGAGGATACTGCGTAGGGTATTGGTTAGGGTTAGGGTACGGCTTAGGATAAGGGTTATGGTACGTGTTAGGGTATGGCGTACGGTATGGGTTAGGGTTAGGTTTAGGGTTAGGGTTAGGGTTAGGGTTAGGGTACGGCTTAGGGTACGGGTTAGGGTACGGGTGAGGTTACGGCGTAGGGTATAGTTTAGGGTTCGGGTTAGGGTTAGGGTACGGCTTAGGATACGGGTTAGGGTACGGGTGAGGGTACGGCGTAGCGTATGGGTTAGGGTTAGGGTTAGGGTTAGGGTAAGGCTTAGGGTACGGGTTAGGGTACGGGTGAGGTATGGCGTAGTATATAGGTTAGGGTTAGGGTTAGGGTTAGGGTATGGCTTAGGGTACGGGTGAGGGTACGGGTGAGGGTACTCTGTAGGCTATTGGTTATGGTTATGGTATGGCTTAGAATACCGGTTAGGGTACGGGTTAGGTTACGGCGTAGGGTATGGGTTAGGGTTAAGGTTAGGGTTAGGGTTAGTGTACGGCTTAGGGTACGGCTTAGGGTACGGGTGAGGGTAAGGAGTAGTGTATAGGTTAGGGTTAGGGTTAGGGTTAGGGTTCGGCTTAGGGTACGGGTTAGGGTATGGGTGAGGGTATGGCGTAGTGTATATGTTAGGGTTAGGGTTAGGGTTAGGGTACGGCTTAGGGTATGGGATAGGGTACGGGTGAGGGTACGGCGTAGGGTAGGGGTTAGGTTTAGGGTTAGGGTTAGTGTTAGGGTTAGGGTACGGCTTAGGGTATGGGATAGGTTACGGGTGAGGGTACGGCGTAGGGTAGGGGTTAGGGTTAGGTTTAGGGTCAGTGTTAGGTTTAGGGTACCGCTTAGGGTATGGGATAGGGTACAGCGTAGGGTAGCGGTTAGGGTTAGGGTTAGGGTACGGCTTAGGATACGGTTTAGGGTACGGGTGAGGGTACGGCATAGCGTATGGGTTAGGGTTAGGGTTAGGGTTAGGGTACGGCTTAGGGTACGGGTTAGGGTACGGGTGAGGGTACGGCGTAGGTTATGGGTTAGGGTTAGGGTTAGGGTTAGGGTTAGTTTTAGGGTTAGGGATTGGTTTAGGGTACGGGTTAGGATTAGCATACTTGTTCGGGTTAGGGTTTTGGTTAGGGTTAGGGTACACGTTAGGGTTAGGGTATGGGTTAGGTTTAGGGTACACTTTAGGATTAGGGTATTTATTAAACCTATCCCACTCTCTAGATACCACTTAGCACGTAAAGGATTATTATTTGGGGTTCAGCCATGGAGAAGATTTTAGTCACTAGGATAAGATAAAGAATAAACACATTATAAAAAAATCACATAAGGTTTTCTTTTTAACCTGTTCCTTAAAACACTAGTGTTTAGGAAATCTAATGGAGGCAAAAGCAGTAAAGGGTATTTTAGGGTAGGGTAAGGGTTAGGGTTAGGGTAGGGCTTAGGATACGGGTGAGGGTACTGGTGAGGGTACTGCATAGGTTATTGGTTAGGGTTAGGGTACGGCTTAGGATACGGGTTAGGATATGGGTTAGGTTACGGCGTTGGGTATGGGTGAGGGTTAGGGTTAGGGTTAGGGTAAGGCTTTGGGTACGGGTTAGGGTACGGGTGAGGGTACGGCGTAGGGTAGAGGTTAGGGTTAGGTTTAGGGTTAGGGTACGGCTTAGGATACGGGTTAGGGTACGGGTGAGGGTATGGCGTAGCATATGGGTTAGGGTTAGGGTTAGGGTACGTCTTAGGGTACGGGTTAGGGTACGGGTGAGGGTACGGCGTAGGTTATGGGTTAGGGTTAGGGTTAGGGTTAGGGTTAGGGTACGGCTTAGGATACGGGTTATTGTACGGGTGAGGGTACGGCATAGGTTATGGTTTAGGGTTAGGGTTAGTGTTAGGGTTATGGTACGGCTTAGGTTATGGGATAGGGTACAGGTGAGGGTATGGCATAGGGTAGGGGTTAGGGTTAGGGTTAGGGTTAGGCTAAGGGTTAGGGTACGGCTTAGGGTACGGGTGAGGGTATGGGTGAGGATACTGCATAGGGTATTGGTTAGGGTTAGGGTACGGCTTAGGATATGGGTTAGGGTACATGTTAGGGTATGGCGTACGGTATGGGTTAGGGTTAGGGTTAGGGTTAGGGTTAGGGTTAGGGTTACGGCTTAGGGTACGGGTTAGGGTACGGGTGAGGTTACGGCGTAGGGTATAGTTTAGGGTTAGGGTTAGGGTTAGGGTACGGCTTAGGATACGGGTTAGGGTACGGGTGAGGGTACGGCGTAGCGTATGGTTTAGGGTTAGGGTTAGGGTTAGGGTACGGCTTAGGGTACGGGTTAGGGTACGGGTGAGGGTACGGTGTAGGTTATGGATTAGGGTTAGGGTTAGGGTTAGGGTTAGTTTTAGGGTTAGGGATTGGTTTAGGGTACGGGTTAGGATTAGCATATGTGTTCGGGTTAGGGTTTTGGTTAGGGTTAGGGTACGCGTTAGGGTTAGGGTATGGGTTAGGTTTAGGGTACACTTTAGGATTAGGGTATTTATTAAACCTATCCCACTCTCTAGATACCACTTAGCACGTAAAGGAATATTATTTGGGGTTCAGCCATGGAGAAGATTTTAGTCACTAGGATAAGATAAAGAATAAACACATTATAAAAAAATCACATAAGGTTTTCTTTTTAACCTGTTCCTTAAAACACTAGTGTTTAGGAAATCTAATGGAGGCAAAAGCAGTAAAGGGTAGTTTAGGATTAGGGTTAGGGTTAGGGTTAGGGTAGGACTTAGGATACGGGTGAGGGTACTGGTGAGGGTACTGCGTAGGTTATTGGTTAGGGTTAGGGTACGGCTTAGGATACGGGTTAGGATATGGGTTAGGTTACGGCGTTGGGTATGGGTGAGGGTTAGGGTTAGGGTTAGGGTAAGGCTTTGGGTAAGGGTTAGGGTACGGGTGAGGGTACGGCGTAGGGTAGAGGTTAGGGTTAGGTTTAGGGTTAAGGTACGGCTTATGATACGGGTTAGGGTATGGGTGAGGGTACGGCGTAGCGTATGGGTTAGGGTTAGGGTAAGGGTTAGGGTTAGTTTTAGGGTTAGGGATTGGTTTAGGGTACGGGTTAGGATTAGCGTACGTGTTAGGGTTAGGGTTTGGGTTAGGGTTAGAGTACGCATTAGGGTTAAGGTGTGGGTTAGGGTTAGGGTACACGTTAGGATTAGGGTATTTATTAAACCTATCCCACTCTCTAGATACCACTTAGCACGTAAAGGAATATTATTTAGGATCCAGCCATGGAGAAGATTTTCGTCACTAGGATAAGATAAAGAATAAACACATTATAAAAAAATCACATTAGG
>NW_026871876.1:0-30590 GCF_028564815.1 Eubalaena glacialis | reverse complement strand
CTCTCATTGGTTCCCCGTCTTCCCGTTCATCCTCAGGCCAAATTGCGACCTGTCCGAAACAGGAGGTTAAAGGTGCAGATTCTCCAAGTAGGGAGATTGTTAGTAGAGCGGCTGGAATGGCGAACCCGAGCACAAGGAGAGGAGAAATGAGGTGCGTTTGAGAACCCTTTCCCGATCACACGGTGTACCATCTTCTGGGTTTCCCACGCATGTTTTCGATGTAGGAAGATGCCCTTGAACCTGGAGATTTGGGACCCACGGCATGGGTACCACGCAGTAGGACTTTAAAGGGTCTGCGTTTGCTCACCCAAGCTCACCAATCCTCTCAGCCCCAAGAGTGTCCAGCCTCATGTCTCATCCAGCTGTGGGTCTAGATATGGTCAATCCAGGTTGCATCAGAGCCCCTGAACGGATTTTGTAAGAATTTCTCTCTCTTTCACTGTCTTTGTTTTATGGGGTTTTTTTTAAGTAATCTATTTTTATAATGGGGTTTAGCTGCTTTTCACTGCTGTGTTTATGCCGCTTTACACCCTCTTGATGCACTTCCAGAGAGAGATCAATACATAGGTTTCAAGACTCTTACTCGTCAGATATATTCTTGGGCGGTGAATAGGGGCTGTTGAGTCCAGTTCACTGAGCAGGGAGTAGGTCTTGTCTATTACATATTTGGCTTGTGGAACGGTATCTGAGCTAATTTCAAACCCTTGTTTTATGCATCACCCCACCTCACCTTTCCCGTTAAGCAGCCATAGTGTGTTTTCTAAATGTGTGACTCTGTTCTGTTTTGTAATTCAGTTCAAGTGTAGCGATTTTGACATTCCCTCTATAAGTGATATCTTAGGATAAGTGTCTTTTTCTCTGTGACTTATTTCACTGAGAGTCATCGTACCTAAATCCACTCATCCTGCTGCTACTAGCCTTATGACATTGATTTCATGGCTGAGTGATATTCCATTGTGCCTAAGTACCACAACTTCTTTATCCATTTTTCGCTTTCCTGGGATATTGAAGGTGTACCGAAGTGGAGGTTCTTGGAAACAGAGCAGCCCTAAACTTTGGGGTGCCTGTGTCTTGTTGATTTTTAGGTTTCCCGATTTATACGCCCATGAGTGGAAGTGCCCTATGCTCTCTAAGCTGTGCTTATTACATGTTTCAGGACACACCGTACACTTCTCCAGAGTGGCTGCTGGCAATTTACAGCCCGCCCATCAGCGTAGCAAGGCTCCCATGTCTCCATGGCCTGTCCTGCATTTCTGGTTTTTACACTTTTTTCAGCATGGCCCTTTTGACCGATGGCAAGCGAGACTTCTTTGTAGCGCTGATTTGCCTTTCGGGCTTGCCTGGTTGGCCAAAAGGGGCGTATGCGTTTTTTCCTGAATATATTCAGGAAAAAACGCATACGCCCCTTTTGGCCAAGGGCATCATTGTCAACGCTTTGCCGCTTTTCATGTGCTTTCAAGGCGAGTCGACTCTGCCTCCTGAAACCTGTTTCCTGCAATTCTGCCTTGCTTTCAAATCCTCTTCGTTGCCTTCCCTCAATATATTTGTGGACGAGAGTTATCATTTATAACTCTGCAGGTTTGTGAATTGCAGTGCCCTTGAGCTCCATTTGTCAACTCGCTTTTTTGGGAGCTGGCCGCCAAAGCGCAGGATTGCTTCAGGCCGTATTCTGGTTCCGGGGGGCAGGCTGAGCCTGTGGTTCATTCTTCTTCCTGATGGGAAAATAGAGTGACCTGTGCCTGTCCCAACACCTAGAGCTAGTCTCTCATTGGTTCCCCATCTTCCCGTTCATCCTCAGGCCAAATTGCGACCTGTCCGAAACAGGAGGTTCAAGGTGCAGATTCTCCAAGTAGGGAGATTGTTAGTAGAGCGGCTGGAATGGCGAACCCGAGCACAAGGAGAGGAGAAATGAGGTGCGTTTGAGAACCCTTTCCCGATCACACGGTGTACCATCTTCTGGGTTTCCCACGCATGTTTTCGATGTAGGAAGATGCCCTTGAACCTGGAGATTTGGGACCCACGGCATGGGTACCACGCAGTAGGACTTTAAAGGGTCTGCGTTTGCTCACCCAAGCTCACCAATCCTCTCAGCCCCAAGAGTGTCCAGCCTCATGTCTCATCCAGCTGTGGGTCTAGATATGGTCAATCCAGGTTGCATCAGAGCCCCTGAACGGATTTTGTAAGAATTTCTCTCTCTTTCACTGTCTTTGTTTTATGGGGTTTTTTTTAAGTAATCTATTTTTATAATGGGGTTTAGCTGCTTTTCACTGCTGTGTTTATGCCGCTTTACACCCTCTTGATGCACTTCCAGAGAGAGATCAATACATAGGTTTCAAGACTCTTACTCGTCAGATATATTCTTGGGCGGTGAATAGGGGCTGTTGAGTCCAGTTCACTGAGCAGGGAGTAGGTCTTGTCTATTACATATTTGGCTTGTGGAACGGTATCTGAGCTAATTTCAAACCCTTGTTTTATGCATCACCCCACCTCACCTTTCCCGTTAAGCAGCCATAGTGTGTTTTCTAAATGTGTGACTCTGTTCTGTTTTGTAATTCAGTTCAAGTGTAGCGATTTTGACATTCCCTCTATAAGTGATATCTTAGGATAAGTGTCTTTTTCTCTGTGACTTATTTCACTGAGAGTCATCGTACCTAAATCCACTCATCCTGCTGCTACTAGCCTTATGACATTGATTTCATGGCTGAGTGATATTCCATTGTGCCTAAGTACCACAACTTCTTTATCCATTTTTCGCTTTCCTGGGATATTGAAGGTGTACCGAAGTGGAGGTTCTTGGAAACAGAGCAGCCCTAAACTTTGGGGTGCCTGTGTCTTGTTGATTTTTAGGTTTCCCGATTTATACGCCCATGAGTGGAAGTGCCCTATGCTCTCTAAGCTGTGCTTATTACATGTTTCAGGACACACCGTACACTTCTCCAGAGTGGCTGCTGGCAATTTACAGCCCGCCCATCAGCGTAGCAAGGCTCCCATGTCTCCATGGCCTGTCCTGCATTTCTGGTTTTTACACTTTTTTCAGCATGGCCCTTTTGACTGATGGCAAGCGAGACTTCTTTGTAGCGCTGATTTGCCTTTCGGGCTTGCCTGGTTGGCCAAAAGGGGCGTATGCGTTTTTTCCTGAATATATTCAGGAAAAAACGCATACGCCCCTTTTGGCCAAGGGCATCATTGTCAACGCTTTGCCGCTTTTCATGTGCTTTCAAGGCGAGTCGACTCTGCCTCCTGAAACCTGTTTCCTGCAATTCTGCCTTGCTTTCAAATCCTCTTCGTTGCCTTCCCTCAATATATTTGTGGACGAGAGTTATCATTTATAACTCTGCAGGTTTGTGAATTGCAGTGCCCTTGAGCTCCATTTGTCAACTCGCTTTTTTGGGAGCTGGCCGCCAAAGCGCAGGATTGCTTCAGGCCGTATTCTGGTTCCGGGGGGCAGGCTGAGCCTGTGGTTCATTCTTCTTCCTGATGGGAAAATAGAGTGACCTGTGCCTGTCCCAACACCTAGAGCTAGTCTCTCATTGGTTCCCCGTCTTCCCGTTCATCCTCAGGCCAAATTGCGACCTGTCCGAAACAGGAGGTTAAAGGTGCAGATTCTCCAAGTAGGGAGATTGTTAGTAGAGCGGCTGGAATGGCGAACCCGAGCACAAGGAGAGGAGAAATGAGGTGCGTTTGAGAACCCTTTCCCGATCACACGGTGTACCATCTTCTGGGTTTCCCACGCATGTTTTCGATGTAGGAAGATGCCCTTGAACCTGGAGATTTGGGACCCACGGCATGGGTACCACGCAGTAGGACTTTAAAGGGTCTGCGTTTGCTCACCCAAGCTCACCAATCCTCTCAGCCCCAAGAGTGTCCAGCCTCATGTCTCATCCAGCTGTGGGTCTAGATATGGTCAATCCAGGTTGCATCAGAGCCCCTGAACGGATTTTGTAAGAATTTCTCTCTCTTTCACTGTCTTTGTTTTATGGGGTTTTTTTTAAGTAATCTATTTTTATAATGGGGTTTAGCTGCTTTTCACTGCTGTGTTTATGCCGCTTTACACCCTCTTGATGCACTTCCAGAGAGAGATCAATACATAGGTTTCAAGACTCTTACTCGTCAGATATATTCTTGGGCGGTGAATAGGGGCTGTTGAGTCCAGTTCACTGAGCAGGGAGTAGGTCTTGTCTATTACATATTTGGCTTGTGGAACGGTATCTGAGCTAATTTCAAACCCTTGTTTTATGCATCACCCCACCTCACCTTTCCCGTTAAGCAGCCATAGTGTGTTTTCTAAATGTGTGACTCTGTTCTGTTTTGTAATTCAGTTCAAGTGTAGCGATTTTGACATTCCCTCTATAAGTGATATCTTAGGATAAGTGTCTTTTTCTCTGTGACTTATTTCACTGAGAGTCATCGTACCTAAATCCACTCATCCTGCTGCTACTAGCCTTATGACATTGATTTCATGGCTGAGTGATATTCCATTGTGCCTAAGTACCACAACTTCTTTATCCATTTTTCGCTTTCCTGGGATATTGAAGGTGTACCGAAGTGGAGGTTCTTGGAAACAGAGCAGCCCTAAACTTTGGGGTGCCTGTGTCTTGTTGATTTTTAGGTTTCCCGATTTATACGCCCATGAGTGGAAGTGCCCTATGCTCTCTAAGCTGTGCTTATTACATGTTTCAGGACACACCGTACACTTCTCCAGAGTGGCTGCTGGCAATTTACAGCCCGCCCATCAGCGTAGCAAGGCTCCCATGTCTCCATGGCCTGTCCTGCATTTCTGGTTTTTACACTTTTTTCAGCATGGCCCTTTTGACCGATGGCAAGCGAGACTTCTTTGTAGCGCTGATTTGCCTTTCGGGCTTGCCTGGTTGGCCAAAAGGGGCGTATGCGTTTTTTCCTGAATATATTCAGGAAAAAACGCATACGCCCCTTTTGGCCAAGGGCATCATTGTCAACGCTTTGCCGCTTTTCATGTGCTTTCAAGGCGAGTCGACTCTGCCTCCTGAAACCTGTTTCCTGCAATTCTGCCTTGCTTTCAAATCCTCTTCGTTGCCTTCCCTCAATATATTTGTGGACGAGAGTTATCATTTATAACTCTGCAGGTTTGTGAATTGCAGTGCCCTTGAGCTCCATTTGTCAACTCGCTTTTTTGGGAGCTGGCCGCCAAAGCGCAGGATTGCTTCAGGCCGTATTCTGGTTCCGGGGGGCAGGCTGAGCCTGTGGTTCATTCTTCTTCCTGATGGGAAAATAGAGTGACCTGTGCCTGTCCCAACACCTAGAGCTAGTCTCTCATTGGTTCCCCATCTTCCCGTTCATCCTCAGGCCAAATTGCGACCTGTCCGAAACAGGAGGTTCAAGGTGCAGATTCTCCAAGTAGGGAGATTGTTAGTAGAGCGGCTGGAATGGCGAACCCGAGCACAAGGAGAGGAGAAATGAGGTGCGTTTGAGAACCCTTTCCCGATCACACGGTGTACCATCTTCTGGGTTTCCCACGCATGTTTTCGATGTAGGAAGATGCCCTTGAACCTGGAGATTTGGGACCCACGGCATGGGTACCACGCAGTAGGACTTTAAAGGGTCTGCGTTTGCTCACCCAAGCTCACCAATCCTCTCAGCCCCAAGAGTGTCCAGCCTCATGTCTCATCCAGCTGTGGGTCTAGATATGGTCAATCCAGGTTGCATCAGAGCCCCTGAACGGATTTTGTAAGAATTTCTCTCTCTTTCACTGTCTTTGTTTTATGGGGTTTTTTTTAAGTAATCTATTTTTATAATGGGGTTTAGCTGCTTTTCACTGCTGTGTTTATGCCGCTTTACACCCTCTTGATGCACTTCCAGAGAGAGATCAATACATAGGTTTCAAGACTCTTACTCGTCAGATATATTCTTGGGCGGTGAATAGGGGCTGTTGAGTCCAGTTCACTGAGCAGGGAGTAGGTCTTGTCTATTACATATTTGGCTTGTGGAACGGTATCTGAGCTAATTTCAAACCCTTGTTTTATGCATCACCCCACCTCACCTTTCCCGTTAAGCAGCCATAGTGTGTTTTCTAAATGTGTGACTCTGTTCTGTTTTGTAATTCAGTTCAAGTGTAGCGATTTTGACATTCCCTCTATAAGTGATATCTTAGGATAAGTGTCTTTTTCTCTGTGACTTATTTCACTGAGAGTCATCGTACCTAAATCCACTCATCCTGCTGCTACTAGCCTTATGACATTGATTTCATGGCTGAGTGATATTCCATTGTGCCTAAGTACCACAACTTCTTTATCCATTTTTCGCTTTCCTGGGATATTGAAGGTGTACCGAAGTGGAGGTTCTTGGAAACAGAGCAGCCCTAAACTTTGGGGTGCCTGTGTCTTGTTGATTTTTAGGTTTCCCGATTTATACGCCCATGAGTGGAAGTGCCCTATGCTCTCTAAGCTGTGCTTATTACATGTTTCAGGACACACCGTACACTTCTCCAGAGTGGCTGCTGGCAATTTACAGCCCGCCCATCAGCGTAGCAAGGCTCCCATGTCTCCATGGCCTGTCCTGCATTTCTGGTTTTTACACTTTTTTCAGCATGGCCCTTTTGACTGATGGCAAGCGAGACTTCTTTGTAGCGCTGATTTGCCTTTCGGGCTTGCCTGGTTGGCCAAAAGGGGCGTATGCGTTTTTTCCTGAATATATTCAGGAAAAAACGCATACGCCCCTTTTGGCCAAGGGCATCATTGTCAACGCTTTGCCGCTTTTCATGTGCTTTCAAGGCGAGTCGACTCTGCCTCCTGAAACCTGTTTCCTGCAATTCTGCCTTGCTTTCAAATCCTCTTCGTTGCCTTCCCTCAATATATTTGTGGACGAGAGTTATCATTTATAACTCTGCAGGTTTGTGAATTGCAGTGCCCTTGAGCTCCATTTGTCAACTCGCTTTTTTGGGAGCTGGCCGCCAAAGCGCAGGATTGCTTCAGGCCGTATTCTGGTTCCGGGGGGCAGGCTGAGCCTGTGGTTCATTCTTCTTCCTGATGGGAAAATAGAGTGACCTGTGCCTGTCCCAACACCTAGAGCTAGTCTCTCATTGGTTCCCCGTCTTCCCGTTCATCCTCAGGCCAAATTGCGACCTGTCCGAAACAGGAGGTTCAAGGTGCAGATTCTCCAAGTAGGGAGATTGTTAGTAGAGCGGCTGGAATGGCGAACCCGAGCACAAGGAGAGGAGAAATGAGGTGCGTTTGAGAACCCTTTCCCGATCACACGGTGTACCATCTTCTGGGTTTCCCACGCATGTTTTCGATGTAGGAAGATGCCCTTGAACCTGGAGATTTGGGACCCACGGCATGGGTACCACGCAGTAGGACTTTAAAGGGTCTGCGTTTGCTCACCCAAGCTCACCAATCCTCTCAGCCCCAAGAGTGTCCAGCCTCATGTCTCATCCAGCTGTGGGTCTAGATATGGTCAATCCAGGTTGCATCAGAGCCCCTGAACGGATTTTGTAAGAATTTCTCTCTCTTTCACTGTCTTTGTTTTATGGGGTTTTTTTTAAGTAATCTATTTTTATAATGGGGTTTAGCTGCTTTTCACTGCTGTGTTTATGCCGCTTTACACCCTCTTGATGCACTTCCAGAGAGAGATCAATACATAGGTTTCAAGACTCTTACTCGTCAGATATATTCTTGGGCGGTGAATAGGGGCTGTTGAGTCCAGTTCACTGAGCAGGGAGTAGGTCTTGTCTATTACATATTTGGCTTGTGGAACGGTATCTGAGCTAATTTCAAACCCTTGTTTTATGCATCACCCCACCTCACCTTTCCCGTTAAGCAGCCATAGTGTGTTTTCTAAATGTGTGACTCTGTTCTGTTTTGTAATTCAGTTCAAGTGTAGCGATTTTGACATTCCCTCTATAAGTGATATCTTAGGATAAGTGTCTTTTTCTCTGTGACTTATTTCACTGAGAGTCATCGTACCTAAATCCACTCATCCTGCTGCTACTAGCCTTATGACATTGATTTCATGGCTGAGTGATATTCCATTGTGCCTAAGTACCACAACTTCTTTATCCATTTTTCGCTTTCCTGGGATATTGAAGGTGTACCGAAGTGGAGGTTCTTGGAAACAGAGCAGCCCTAAACTTTGGGGTGCCTGTGTCTTGTTGATTTTTAGGTTTCCCGATTTATACGCCCATGAGTGGAAGTGCCCTATGCTCTCTAAGCTGTGCTTATTACATGTTTCAGGACACACCGTACACTTCTCCAGAGTGGCTGCTGGCAATTTACAGCCCGCCCATCAGCGTAGCAAGGCTCCCATGTCTCCATGGCCTGTCCTGCATTTCTGGTTTTTACACTTTTTTCAGCATGGCCCTTTTGACCGATGGCAAGCGAGACTTCTTTGTAGCGCTGATTTGCCTTTCGGGCTTGCCTGGTTGGCCAAAAGGGGCGTATGCGTTTTTTCCTGAATATATTCAGGAAAAAACGCATACGCCCCTTTTGGCCAAGGGCATCATTGTCAACGCTTTGCCGCTTTTCATGTGCTTTCAAGGCGAGTCGACTCTGCCTCCTGAAACCTGTTTCCTGCAATTCTGCCTTGCTTTCAAATCCTCTTCGTTGCCTTCCCTCAATATATTTGTGGACGAGAGTTATCATTTATAACTCTGCAGGTTTGTGAATTGCAGTGCCCTTGAGCTCCATTTGTCAACTCGCTTTTTTGGGAGCTGGCCGCCAAAGCGCAGGATTGCTTCAGGCCGTATTCTGGTTCCGGGGGGCAGGCTGAGCCTGTGGTTCATTCTTCTTCCTGATGGGAAAATAGAGTGACCTGTGCCTGTCCCAACACCTAGAGCTAGTCTCTCATTGGTTCCCCGTCTTCCCGTTCATCCTCAGGCCAAATTGCGACCTGTCCGAAACAGGAGGTTAAAGGTGCAGATTCTCCAAGTAGGGAGATTGTTAGTAGAGCGGCTGGAATGGCGAACCCGAGCACAAGGAGAGGAGAAATGAGGTGCGTTTGAGAACCCTTTCCCGATCACACGGTGTACCATCTTCTGGGTTTCCCACGCATGTTTTCGATGTAGGAAGATGCCCTTGAACCTGGAGATTTGGGACCCACGGCATGGGTACCACGCAGTAGGACTTTAAAGGGTCTGCGTTTGCTCACCCAAGCTCACCAATCCTCTCAGCCCCAAGAGTGTCCAGCCTCATGTCTCATCCAGCTGTGGGTCTAGATATGGTCAATCCAGGTTGCATCAGAGCCCCTGAACGGATTTTGTAAGAATTTCTCTCTCTTTCACTGTCTTTGTTTTATGGGGTTTTTTTTAAGTAATCTATTTTTATAATGGGGTTTAGCTGCTTTTCACTGCTGTGTTTATGCCGCTTTACACCCTCTTGATGCACTTCCAGAGAGAGATCAATACATAGGTTTCAAGACTCTTACTCGTCAGATATATTCTTGGGCGGTGAATAGGGGCTGTTGAGTCCAGTTCACTGAGCAGGGAGTAGGTCTTGTCTATTACATATTTGGCTTGTGGAACGGTATCTGAGCTAATTTCAAACCCTTGTTTTATGCATCACCCCACCTCACCTTTCCCGTTAAGCAGCCATAGTGTGTTTTCTAAATGTGTGACTCTGTTCTGTTTTGTAATTCAGTTCAAGTGTAGCGATTTTGACATTCCCTCTATAAGTGATATCTTAGGATAAGTGTCTTTTTCTCTGTGACTTATTTCACTGAGAGTCATCGTACCTAAATCCACTCATCCTGCTGCTACTAGCCTTATGACATTGATTTCATGGCTGAGTGATATTCCATTGTGCCTAAGTACCACAACTTCTTTATCCATTTTTCGCTTTCCTGGGATATTGAAGGTGTACCGAAGTGGAGGTTCTTGGAAACAGAGCAGCCCTAAACTTTGGGGTGCCTGTGTCTTGTTGATTTTTAGGTTTCCCGATTTATACGCCCATGAGTGGAAGTGCCCTATGCTCTCTAAGCTGTGCTTATTACATGTTTCAGGACACACCGTACACTTCTCCAGAGTGGCTGCTGGCAATTTACAGCCCGCCCATCAGCGTAGCAAGGCTCCCATGTCTCCATGGCCTGTCCTGCATTTCTGGTTTTTACACTTTTTTCAGCATGGCCCTTTTGACCGATGGCAAGCGAGACTTCTTTGTAGCGCTGATTTGCCTTTCGGGCTTGCCTGGTTGGCCAAAAGGGGCGTATGCGTTTTTTCCTGAATATATTCAGGAAAAAACGCATACGCCCCTTTTGGCCAAGGGCATCATTGTCAACGCTTTGCCGCTTTTCATGTGCTTTCAAGGCGAGTCGACTCTGCCTCCTGAAACCTGTTTCCTGCAATTCTGCCTTGCTTTCAAATCCTCTTCGTTGCCTTCCCTCAATATATTTGTGGACGAGAGTTATCATTTATAACTCTGCAGGTTTGTGAATTGCAGTGCCCTTGAGCTCCATTTGTCAACTCGCTTTTTTGGGAGCTGGCCGCCAAAGCGCAGGATTGCTTCAGGCCGTATTCTGGTTCCGGGGGGCAGGCTGAGCCTGTGGTTCATTCTTCTTCCTGATGGGAAAATAGAGTGACCTGTGCCTGTCCCAACACCTAGAGCTAGTCTCTCATTGGTTCCCCGTCTTCCCGTTCATCCTCAGGCCAAATTGCGACCTGTCCGAAACAGGAGGTTAAAGGTGCAGATTCTCCAAGTAGGGAGATTGTTAGTAGAGCGGCTGGAATGGCGAACCCGAGCACAAGGAGAGGAGAAATGAGGTGCGTTTGAGAACCCTTTCCCGATCACACGGTGTACCATCTTCTGGGTTTCCCACGCATGTTTTCGATGTAGGAAGATGCCCTTGAACCTGGAGATTTGGGACCCACGGCATGGGTACCACGCAGTAGGACTTTAAAGGGTCTGCGTTTGCTCACCCAAGCTCACCAATCCTCTCAGCCCCAAGAGTGTCCAGCCTCATGTCTCATCCAGCTGTGGGTCTAGATATGGTCAATCCAGGTTGCATCAGAGCCCCTGAACGGATTTTGTAAGAATTTCTCTCTCTTTCACTGTCTTTGTTTTATGGGGTTTTTTTTAAGTAATCTATTTTTATAATGGGGTTTAGCTGCTTTTCACTGCTGTGTTTATGCCGCTTTACACCCTCTTGATGCACTTCCAGAGAGAGATCAATACATAGGTTTCAAGACTCTTACTCGTCAGATATATTCTTGGGCGGTGAATAGGGGCTGTTGAGTCCAGTTCACTGAGCAGGGAGTAGGTCTTGTCTATTACATATTTGGCTTGTGGAACGGTATCTGAGCTAATTTCAAACCCTTGTTTTATGCATCACCCCACCTCACCTTTCCCGTTAAGCAGCCATAGTGTGTTTTCTAAATGTGTGACTCTGTTCTGTTTTGTAATTCAGTTCAAGTGTAGCGATTTTGACATTCCCTCTATAAGTGATATCTTAGGATAAGTGTCTTTTTCTCTGTGACTTATTTCACTGAGAGTCATCGTACCTAAATCCACTCATCCTGCTGCTACTAGCCTTATGACATTGATTTCATGGCTGAGTGATATTCCATTGTGCCTAAGTACCACAACTTCTTTATCCATTTTTCGCTTTCCTGGGATATTGAAGGTGTACCGAAGTGGAGGTTCTTGGAAACAGAGCAGCCCTAAACTTTGGGGTGCCTGTGTCTTGTTGATTTTTAGGTTTCCCGATTTATACGCCCATGAGTGGAAGTGCCCTATGCTCTCTAAGCTGTGCTTATTACATGTTTCAGGACACACCGTACACTTCTCCAGAGTGGCTGCTGGCAATTTACAGCCCGCCCATCAGCGTAGCAAGGCTCCCATGTCTCCATGGCCTGTCCTGCATTTCTGGTTTTTACACTTTTTTCAGCATGGCCCTTTTGACCGATGGCAAGCGAGACTTCTTTGTAGCGCTGATTTGCCTTTCGGGCTTGCCTGGTTGGCCAAAAAGGGCGTATGCGTTTTTTCCTGAATATATTCAGGAAAAAACGCATACGCCCTTTTTGGCCAAGGGCATCATTGTCAACGCTTTGCCGCTTTTCATGTGCTTTCAAGGCGAGTCGAGTCTGCCTCCTGAAACCTGTTTCCTGCAATTCTGCCTTGCTTTCAAATCCTCTTCGTTGCCTTCCCTCAATATATTTGTGGACGAGAGTTATCATTTATAACTCTGCAGGTTTGTGAATTGCAGTGCCCCTGAGCTCCATTTGTCAACTCGCTTTTTTGGGAGCTGGCCGCCAAAGCGCAGGATTGCTTCAGGCCGTATTCTGGTTCCGGGGGGCAGGCTGAGCCTGTGGTTCATTCTTCTTCCTGATGGGAAAATAGAGTGACCTGTGCCTGTCCCAACACCTAGAGCTAGTCTCTCATTGGTTCCCCGTCTTCCCGTTCATCCTCAGGCCAAATTGCAACCTGTCCGAAACAGGAGGTTAAAGGTGCAGATTCTCCAAGTAGGGAGATTGTTAGTAGAGCGGCTGGAATGGCGAACCCGAGCACAAGGAGAGGAGAAATGAGGTGCGTTTGAGAACCCTTTCCCGATCACACGGTGTACCATCTTCTGGGTTTCCCACGCATGTTTTCGATGTAGGAAGATGCCCTTGAACCTGGAGATTTGGGACCCACGGCATGGGTACCACGCAGTAGGACTTTAAAGGGTCTGCGTTTGCTCACCCAAGCTCACCAATCCTCTCAGCCCCAAGAGTGTCCAGCCTCATGTCTCATCCAGCTGTGGGTCTAGATATGGTCAATCCAGGTTGCATCAGAGCCCCTGAACGGATTTTGTAAGAATTTCTCTCTCTTTCACTGTCTTTGTTTTATGGGGTTTTTTTTAAGTAATCTATTTTTATAATGGGGTTTAGCTGCTTTTCACTGCTGTGTTTATGCCGCTTTACACCCTCTTGATGCACTTCCAGAGAGAGATCAATACATAGGTTTCAAGACTCTTACTCGTCAGATATATTCTTGGGCGGTGAATAGGGGCTGTTGAGTCCAGTTCACTGAGCAGGGAGTAGGTCTTGTCTATTACATATTTGGCTTGTGGAACGGTATCTGAGCTAATTTCAAACCCTTGTTTTATGCATCACCCCACCTCACCTTTCCCGTTAAGCAGCCATAGTGTGTTTTCTAAATGTGTGACTCTGTTCTGTTTTGTAATTCAGTTCAAGTGTAGCGATTTTGACATTCCCTCTATAAGTGATATCTTAGGATAAGTGTCTTTTTCTCTGTGACTTATTTCACTGAGAGTCATCGTACCTAAATCCACTCATCCTGCTGCTACTAGCCTTATGACATTGATTTCATGGCTGAGTGATATTCCATTGTGCCTAAGTACCACAACTTCTTTATCCATTTTTCGCTTTCCTGGGATATTGAAGGTGTACCGAAGTGGAGGTTCTTGGAAACAGAGCAGCCCTAAACTTTGGGGTGCCTGTGTCTTGTTGATTTTTAGGTTTCCCGATTTATACGCCCATGAGTGGAAGTGCCCTATGCTCTCTAAGCTGTGCTTATTACATGTTTCAGGACACACCGTACACTTCTCCAGAGTGGCTGCTGGCAATTTACAGCCCGCCCATCAGCGTAGCAAGGCTCCCATGTCTCCATGGCCTGTCCTGCATTTCTGGTTTTTACACTTTTTTCAGCATGGCCCTTTTGACCGATGGCAAGCGAGACTTCTTTGTAGCGCTGATTTGCCTTTCGGGCTTGCCTGGTTGGCCAAAAGGGGCGTATGCGTTTTTTCCTGAATATATTCAGGAAAAAACGCATACGCCCCTTTTGGCCAAGGGCATCATTGTCAACGCTTTGCCGCTTTTCATGTGCTTTCAAGGCGAGTCGACTCTGCCTCCTGAAACCTGTTTCCTGCAATTCTGCCTTGCTTTCAAATCCTCTTCGTTGCCTTCCCTCAATATATTTGTGGACGAGAGTTATCATTTATAACTCTGCAGGTTTGTGAGTTGCAGTGCCCCTGAGCTCCATTTGTCAACTCGCTTTTTTGGGAGCTGGCCGCCAAAGCGCAGGATTGCTTCAGGCCGTATTCTGGTTCCGGGGGGCAGGCTGAGCCTGTGGTTCATTCTTCTTCCTGATGGGAAAATAGAGTGACCTGTGCCTGTCCCAACACCTAGAGCTAGTCTCTCATTGGTTCCCCGTCTTCCCGTTCATCCTCAGGCCAAATTGCGACCTGTCCGAAACAGGAGGTTAAAGGTGCAGATTCTCCAAGTAGGGAGATTGTTAGTAGAGCGGCTGGAATGGCGAACCCGAGCACAAGGAGAGGAGAAATGAGGTGCGTTTGAGAACCCTTTCCCGATCACACGGTGTACCATCTTCTGGGTTTCCCACGCATGTTTTCGATGTAGGAAGATGCCCTTGAACCTGGAGATTTGGGACCCACGGCATGGGTACCACGCAGTAGGACTTTAAAGGGTCTGCGTTTGCTCACCCAAGCTCACCAATCCTCTCAGCCCCAAGAGTGTCCAGCCTCATGTCTCATCCAGCTGTGGGTCTAGATATGGTCAATCCAGGTTGCATCAGAGCCCCTGAACGGATTTTGTAAGAATTTCTCTCTCTTTCACTGTCTTTGTTTTATGGGGTTTTTTTTAAGTAATCTATTTTTATAATGGGGTTTAGCTGCTTTTCACTGCTGTGTTTATGCCGCTTTACACCCTCTTGATGCACTTCCAGAGAGAGATCAATACATAGGTTTCAAGACTCTTACTCGTCAGATATATTCTTGGGCGGTGAATAGGGGCTGTTGAGTCCAGTTCACTGAGCAGGGAGTAGGTCTTGTCTATTACATATTTGGCTTGTGGAACGGTATCTGAGCTAATTTCAAACCCTTGTTTTATGCATCACCCCACCTCACCTTTCCCGTTAAGCAGCCATAGTGTGTTTTCTAAATGTGTGACTCTGTTCTGTTTTGTAATTCAGTTCAAGTGTAGCGATTTTGACATTCCCTCTATAAGTGATATCTTAGGATAAGTGTCTTTTTCTCTGTGACTTATTTCACTGAGAGTCATCGTACCTAAATCCACTCATCCTGCTGCTACTAGCCTTATGACATTGATTTCATGGCTGAGTGATATTCCATTGTGCCTAAGTACCACAACTTCTTTATCCATTTTTCGCTTTCCTGGGATATTGAAGGTGTACCGAAGTGGAGGTTCTTGGAAACAGAGCAGCCCTAAACTTTGGGGTGCCTGTGTCTTGTTGATTTTTAGGTTTCCCGATTTATACGCCCATGAGTGGAAGTGCCCTATGCTCTCTAAGCTGTGCTTATTACATGTTTCAGGACACACCGTACACTTCTCCAGAGTGGCTGCTGGCAATTTACAGCCCGCCCATCAGCGTAGCAAGGCTCCCATGTCTCCATGGCCTGTCCTGCATTTCTGGTTTTTACACTTTTTTCAGCATGGCCCTTTTGACCGATGGCAAGCGAGACTTCTTTGTAGCGCTGATTTGCCTTTCGGGCTTGCCTGGTTGGCCAAAAAGGGCGTATGCGTTTTTTCCTGAATATATTCAGGAAAAAACGCATACGCCCTTTTTGGCCAAGGGCATCATTGTCAACGCTTTGCCGCTTTTCATGTGCTTTCAAGGCGAGTCGAGTCTGCCTCCTGAAACCTGTTTCCTGCAATTCTGCCTTGCTTTCAAATCCTCTTCGTTGCCTTCCCTCAATATATTTGTGGACGAGAGTTATCATTTATAACTCTGCAGGTTTGTGAATTGCAGTGCCCCTGAGCTCCATTTGTCAACTCGCTTTTTTGGGAGCTGGCCGCCAAAGCGCAGGATTGCTTCAGGCCGTATTCTGGTTCCGGGGGGCAGGCTGAGCCTGTGGTTCATTCTTCTTCCTGATGGGAAAATAGAGTGACCTGTGCCTGTCCCAACACCTAGAGCTAGTCTCTCATTGGTTCCCCGTCTTCCCGTTCATCCTCAGGCCAAATTGCAACCTGTCCGAAACAGGAGGTTAAAGGTGCAGATTCTCCAAGTAGGGAGATTGTTAGTAGAGCGGCTGGAATGGCGAACCCGAGCACAAGGAGAGGAGAAATGAGGTGCGTTTGAGAACCCTTTCCCGATCACACGGTGTACCATCTTCTGGGTTTCCCACGCATGTTTTCGATGTAGGAAGATGCCCTTGAACCTGGAGATTTGGGACCCACGGCATGGGTACCACGCAGTAGGACTTTAAAGGGTCTGCGTTTGCTCACCCAAGCTCACCAATCCTCTCAGCCCCAAGAGTGTCCAGCCTCATGTCTCATCCAGCTGTGGGTCTAGATATGGTCAATCCAGGTTGCATCAGAGCCCCTGAACGGATTTTGTAAGAATTTCTCTCTCTTTCACTGTCTTTGTTTTATGGGGTTTTTTTTAAGTAATCTATTTTTATAATGGGGTTTAGCTGCTTTTCACTGCTGTGTTTATGCCGCTTTACACCCTCTTGATGCACTTCCAGAGAGAGATCAATACATAGGTTTCAAGACTCTTACTCGTCAGATATATTCTTGGGCGGTGAATAGGGGCTGTTGAGTCCAGTTCACTGAGCAGGGAGTAGGTCTTGTCTATTACATATTTGGCTTGTGGAACGGTATCTGAGCTAATTTCAAACCCTTGTTTTATGCATCACCCCACCTCACCTTTCCCGTTAAGCAGCCATAGTGTGTTTTCTAAATGTGTGACTCTGTTCTGTTTTGTAATTCAGTTCAAGTGTAGCGATTTTGACATTCCCTCTATAAGTGATATCTTAGGATAAGTGTCTTTTTCTCTGTGACTTATTTCACTGAGAGTCATCGTACCTAAATCCACTCATCCTGCTGCTACTAGCCTTATGACATTGATTTCATGGCTGAGTGATATTCCATTGTGCCTAAGTACCACAACTTCTTTATCCATTTTTCGCTTTCCTGGGATATTGAAGGTGTACCGAAGTGGAGGTTCTTGGAAACAGAGCAGCCCTAAACTTTGGGGTGCCTGTGTCTTGTTGATTTTTAGGTTTCCCGATTTATACGCCCATGAGTGGAAGTGCCCTATGCTCTCTAAGCTGTGCTTATTACATGTTTCAGGACACACCGTACACTTCTCCAGAGTGGCTGCTGGCAATTTACAGCCCGCCCATCAGCGTAGCAAGGCTCCCATGTCTCCATGGCCTGTCCTGCATTTCTGGTTTTTACACTTTTTTCAGCATGGCCCTTTTGACCGATGGCAAGCGAGACTTCTTTGTAGCGCTGATTTGCCTTTCGGGCTTGCCTGGTTGGCCAAAAGGGGCGTATGCGTTTTTTCCTGAATATATTCAGGAAAAAACGCATACGCCCCTTTTGGCCAAGGGCATCATTGTCAACGCTTTGCCGCTTTTCATGTGCTTTCAAGGCGAGTCGACTCTGCCTCCTGAAACCTGTTTCCTGCAATTCTGCCTTGCTTTCAAATCCTCTTCGTTGCCTTCCCTCAATATATTTGTGGACGAGAGTTATCATTTATAACTCTGCAGGTTTGTGAGTTGCAGTGCCCCTGAGCTCCATTTGTCAACTCGCTTTTTTGGGAGCTGGCCGCCAAAGCGCAGGATTGCTTCAGGCCGTATTCTGGTTCCGGGGGGCAGGCTGAGCCTGTAGCTCATTCTTCTTCCTGATGGGAAAATAGAGTGACCTGTGCCTGTCCCAACACCTAGAGCTAGTCTCTCATTGGTTCCCCGTCTTCCCGTTCATCCTCAGGCCAAATTGCGACCTGTCCGAAACAGGAGGTTCAAGGTGCAGATTCTCCAAGTAGGGAGATTGTTAGTAGAGCGGCTGGAATGGCGAACCCGAGCACAAGGAGAGGAGAAATGAGGTGCGTTTGAGAACCCTTTCCCGATCACACGGTGTACCATCTTCTGGGTTTCCCACGCATGTTTTCGATGTAGGAAGATGCCCTTGAACCTGGAGATTTGGGACCCACGGCATGGGTACCACGCAGTAGGACTTTAAAGGGTCTGCGTTTGCTCACCCAAGCTCACCAATCCTCTCAGCCCCAAGAGTGTCCAGCCTCATGTCTCATCCAGCTGTGGGTCTAGATATGGTCAATCCAGGTTGCATCAGAGCCCCTGAACGGATTTTGTAAGAATTTCTCTCTCTTTCACTGTCTTTGTTTTATGGGTTTTTTTTTAAGTAATCTATTTTTATAATGGGGTTTAGCTGCTTTTCACTGCTGTGTTTATGCCGCTTTACACCCTCTTGATGCACTTCCAGAGAGAGATCAATACATAGGTTTCAAGACTCTTACTCGTCATATATATTCTTGGGCGGTGAATAGGGGCTGTTGAGTCCAGTTCACTGAGCAGGGAGTAGGTCTTGTCTATTACATATTTGGCTTGTGGAACGGTATCTGAGCTAATTTCAAACCCTTGTTTTATGCATCACCCCACCTCACCTTTCCCGTTAAGCAGCCATAGTGTGTTTTCTAAATGTGTGACTCTGTTCTGTTTTGTAATTCAGTTCAAGTGTAGCGATTTTGACATTCCCTCTATAAGTGATATCTTAGGATAAGTGTCTTTTTCTCTGTGACTTATTTCACTGAGAGTCATCGTACCTAAATCCACTCATCCTGCTGCTACTAGCCTTATGACATTGATTTCATGGCTGAGTGATATTCCATTGTGCCTAAGTACCACAACTTCTTTATCCATTTTTCGCTTTCCTGGGATATTGAAGGTGTACCGAAGTGGAGGTTCTTGGAAACAGAGCAGCCCTAAACTTTGGGGTGCCTGTGTCTTGTTGATTTTTAGGTTTCCCGATTTATATGCCCATGAGTGGAAGTGCCCTATGCTCTCTAAGCTGTGCTTATTACATGTTTCAGGACACACCGTACACTTCTCCAGAGTGGCTGCTGGCAATTTACAGCCCGCCCATCAGCGTAGCAAGGCTCCCATGTCTCCATGGCCTGTCCTGCATTTCTGGTTTTTACACTTTTTTCAGCATGGCCCTTTTGACCGATGGCAAGCGAGACTTCTTTGTAGCGCTGATTTGCCTTTCGGGCTTGCCTGGTTGGCCAAAAGGGGCGTATGCGTTTTTTCCTGAATATATTCAGGAAAAAACGCATACGCCCCTTTTGGCCAAGGGCATCATTGTCAACGCTTTGCCGCTTTTCATGTGCTTTCAAGGCGAGTCGACTCTGCCTCCTGAAACCTGTTTCCTGCAATTCTGCCTTGCTTTCAAATCCTCTTCGTTGCCTTCCCTCAATATATTTGTGGACGAGAGTTATCATTTATAACTCTGCAGGTTTGTGAGTTGCAGTGCCCCTGAGCTCCATTTGTCAACTCGCTTTTTTGGGAGCTGGCCGCCAAAGCGCAGGATTGCTTCAGGCCGTATTCTGGTTCCGGGGGGCAGGCTGAGCCTGTAGCTCATTCTTCTTCCTGATGGGAAAATAGAGTGACCTGTGCCTGTCCCAACACCTAGAGCTAGTCTCTCATTGGTTCCCCGTCTTCCCGTTCATCCTCAGGCCAAATTGCGACCTGTCCGAAACAGGAGGTTCAAGGTGCAGATTCTCCAAGTAGGGAGATTGTTAGTAGAGCGGCTGGAATGGCGAACCCGAGCACAAGGAGAGGAGAAATGAGGTGCGTTTGAGAACCCTTTCCCGATCACACGGTGTACCATCTTCTGGGTTTCCCACGCATGTTTTCGATGTAGGAAGATGCCCTTGAACCTGGAGATTTGGGACCCACGGCATGGGTACCACGCAGTAGGACTTTAAAGGGTCTGCGTTTGCTCACCCAAGCTCACCAATCCTCTCAGCCCCAAGAGTGTCCAGCCTCATGTCTCATCCAGCTGTGGGTCTAGATATGGTCAATCCAGGTTGCATCAGAGCCCCTGAACGGATTTTGTAAGAATTTCTCTCTCTTTCACTGTCTTTGTTTTATGGGGTTTTTTTTAAGTAATCTATTTTTATAATGGGGTTTAGCTGCTTTTCACTGCTGTGTTTATGCCGCTTTACACCCTCTTGATGCACTTCCAGAGAGAGATCAATACATAGGTTTTAAGACTCTTACTCGTCAGATATATTCTTGGGCGGTGAATAGGGGCTGTTGAGTCCAGTTCACTGAGCAGGGAGTAGGTCTTGTCTATTACATATTTGGCTTGTGGAACGGTATCTGAGCTAATTTCAAACCCTTGTTTTATGCATCACCCCACCTCACCTTTCCCGTTAAGCAGCCATAGTGTGTTTTCTAAATGTGTGACTCTGTTCTGTTTTGTAATTCAGTTCAAGTGTAGCGATTTTGACATTCCCTCTATAAGTGATATCTTAGGATAAGTGTCTTTTTCTCTGTGACTTATTTCACTGAGAGTCATCGTACCTAAATCCACTCATCCTGCTGCTACTAGCCTTATGACATTGATTTCATGGCTGAGTGATATTCCATTGTGCCTAAGTACCACAACTTCTTTATCCATTTTTCGCTTTCCTGGGATATTGAAGGTGTACCGAAGTGGAGGTTCTTGGAAACAGAGCAGCCCTAAACTTTGGGGTGCCTGTGTCTTGTTGATTTTTAGGTTTCCCGATTTATACGCCCATGAGTGGAAGTGCCCTATGCTCTCTAAGCTGTGCTTATTACATGTTTCAGGACACACCGTACACTTCTCCAGAGTGGCTGCTGGCAATTTACAGCCCGCCCATCAGCGTAGCAAGGCTCCCATGTCTCCATGGCCTGTCCTGCATTTCTGGTTTTTACACTTTTTTCAGCATGGCCCTTTTGACTGATGGCAAGCGAGACTTCTTTGTAGCGCTGATTTGCCTTTCGGGCTTGCCTGGTTGGCCAAAAGGGGCGTATGCGTTTTTTCCTGAATATATTCAGGAAAAAACGCATACGCCCCTTTTGGCCAAGGGCATCATTGTCAACGCTTTGCCGCTTTTCATGTGCTTTCAAGGCGAGTCGACTCTGCCTCCTGAAACCTGTTTCCTGCAATTCTGCCTTGCTTTCAAATCCTCTTCGTTGCCTTCCCTCAATATATTTGTGGACGAGAGTTATCATTTATAACTCTGCAGGTTTGTGAATTGCAGTGCCCTTGAGCTCCATTTGTCAACTCGCTTTTTTGGGAGCTGGCCGCCAAAGCGCAGGATTGCTTCAGGCCGTATTCTGGTTCCGGGGGGCAGGCTGAGCCTGTGGTTCATTCTTCTTCCTGATGGGAAAATAGAGTGACCTGTGCCTGTCCCAACACCTAGAGCTAGTCTCTCATTGGTTCCCCGTCTTCCCGTTCATCCTCAGGCCAAATTGCGACCTGTCCGAAACAGGAGGTTAAAGGTGCAGATTCTCCAAGTAGGGAGATTGTTAGTAGAGCGGCTGGAATGGCGAACCCGAGCACAAGGAGAGGAGAAATGAGGTGCGTTTGAGAACCCTTTCCCGATCACACGGTGTACCATCTTCTGGGTTTCCCACGCATGTTTTCGATGTAGGAAGATGCCCTTGAACCTGGAGATTTGGGACCCACGGCATGGGTACCACGCAGTAGGACTTTAAAGGGTCTGCGTTTGCTCACCCAAGCTCACCAATCCTCTCAGCCCCAAGAGTGTCCAGCCTCATGTCTCATCCAGCTGTGGGTCTAGATATGGTCAATCCAGGTTGCATCAGAGCCCCTGAACGGATTTTGTAAGAATTTCTCTCTCTTTCACTGTCTTTGTTTTATGGGGTTTTTTTTAAGTAATCTATTTTTATAATGGGGTTTAGCTGCTTTTCACTGCTGTGTTTATGCCGCTTTACACCCTCTTGATGCACTTCCAGAGAGAGATCAATACATAGGTTTCAAGACTCTTACTCGTCAGATATATTCTTGGGCGGTGAATAGGGGCTGTTGAGTCCAGTTCACTGAGCAGGGAGTAGGTCTTGTCTATTACATATTTGGCTTGTGGAACGGTATCTGAGCTAATTTCAAACCCTTGTTTTATGCATCACCCCACCTCACCTTTCCCGTTAAGCAGCCATAGTGTGTTTTCTAAATGTGTGACTCTGTTCTGTTTTGTAATTCAGTTCAAGTGTAGCGATTTTGACATTCCCTCTATAAGTGATATCTTAGGATAAGTGTCTTTTTCTCTGTGACTTATTTCACTGAGAGTCATCGTACCTAAATCCACTCATCCTGCTGCTACTAGCCTTATGACATTGATTTCATGGCTGAGTGATATTCCATTGTGCCTAAGTACCACAACTTCTTTATCCATTTTTCGCTTTCCTGGGATATTGAAGGTGTACCGAAGTGGAGGTTCTTGGAAACAGAGCAGCCCTAAACTTTGGGGTGCCTGTGTCTTGTTGATTTTTAGGTTTCCCGATTTATACGCCCATGAGTGGAAGTGCCCTATGCTCTCTAAGCTGTGCTTATTACATGTTTCAGGACACACCGTACACTTCTCCAGAGTGGCTGCTGGCAATTTACAGCCCGCCCATCAGCGTAGCAAGGCTCCCATGTCTCCATGGCCTGTCCTGCATTTCTGGTTTTTACACTTTTTTCAGCATGGCCCTTTTGACCGATGGCAAGCGAGACTTCTTTGTAGCGCTGATTTGCCTTTCGGGCTTGCCTGGTTGGCCAAAAGGGGCGTATGCGTTTTTTCCTGAATATATTCAGGAAAAAACGCATACGCCCCTTTTGGCCAAGGGCATCATTGTCAACGCTTTGCCGCTTTTCATGTGCTTTCAAGGCGAGTCGACTCTGCCTCCTGAAACCTGTTTCCTGCAATTCTGCCTTGCTTTCAAATCCTCTTCGTTGCCTTCCCTCAATATATTTGTGGACGAGAGTTATCATTTATAACTCTGCAGGTTTGTGAATTGCAGTGCCCTTGAGCTCCATTTGTCAACTCGCTTTTTTGGGAGCTGGCCGCCAAAGCGCAGGATTGCTTCAGGCCGTATTCTGGTTCCGGGGGGCAGGCTGAGCCTGTGGTTCATTCTTCTTCCTGATGGGAAAATAGAGTGACCTGTGCCTGTCCCAACACCTAGAGCTAGTCTCTCATTGGTTCCCCATCTTCCCGTTCATCCTCAGGCCAAATTGCGACCTGTCCGAAACAGGAGGTTCAAGGTGCAGATTCTCCAAGTAGGGAGATTGTTAGTAGAGCGGCTGGAATGGCGAACCCGAGCACAAGGAGAGGAGAAATGAGGTGCGTTTGAGAACCCTTTCCCGATCACACGGTGTACCATCTTCTGGGTTTCCCACGCATGTTTTCGATGTAGGAAGATGCCCTTGAACCTGGAGATTTGGGACCCACGGCATGGGTACCACGCAGTAGGACTTTAAAGGGTCTGCGTTTGCTCACCCAAGCTCACCAATCCTCTCAGCCCCAAGAGTGTCCAGCCTCATGTCTCATCCAGCTGTGGGTCTAGATATGGTCAATCCAGGTTGCATCAGAGCCCCTGAACGGATTTTGTAAGAATTTCTCTCTCTTTCACTGTCTTTGTTTTATGGGGTTTTTTTTAAGTAATCTATTTTTATAATGGGGTTTAGCTGCTTTTCACTGCTGTGTTTATGCCGCTTTACACCCTCTTGATGCACTTCCAGAGAGAGATCAATACATAGGTTTCAAGACTCTTACTCGTCAGATATATTCTTGGGCGGTGAATAGGGGCTGTTGAGTCCAGTTCACTGAGCAGGGAGTAGGTCTTGTCTATTACATATTTGGCTTGTGGAACGGTATCTGAGCTAATTTCAAACCCTTGTTTTATGCATCACCCCACCTCACCTTTCCCGTTAAGCAGCCATAGTGTGTTTTCTAAATGTGTGACTCTGTTCTGTTTTGTAATTCAGTTCAAGTGTAGCGATTTTGACATTCCCTCTATAAGTGATATCTTAGGATAAGTGTCTTTTTCTCTGTGACTTATTTCACTGAGAGTCATCGTACCTAAATCCACTCATCCTGCTGCTACTAGCCTTATGACATTGATTTCATGGCTGAGTGATATTCCATTGTGCCTAAGTACCACAACTTCTTTATCCATTTTTCGCTTTCCTGGGATATTGAAGGTGTACCGAAGTGGAGGTTCTTGGAAACAGAGCAGCCCTAAACTTTGGGGTGCCTGTGTCTTGTTGATTTTTAGGTTTCCCGATTTATACGCCCATGAGTGGAAGTGCCCTATGCTCTCTAAGCTGTGCTTATTACATGTTTCAGGACACACCGTACACTTCTCCAGAGTGGCTGCTGGCAATTTACAGCCCGCCCATCAGCGTAGCAAGGCTCCCATGTCTCCATGGCCTGTCCTGCATTTCTGGTTTTTACACTTTTTTCAGCATGGCCCTTTTGACTGATGGCAAGCGAGACTTCTTTGTAGCGCTGATTTGCCTTTCGGGCTTGCCTGGTTGGCCAAAAGGGGCGTATGCGTTTTTTCCTGAATATATTCAGGAAAAAACGCATACGCCCCTTTTGGCCAAGGGCATCATTGTCAACGCTTTGCCGCTTTTCATGTGCTTTCAAGGCGAGTCGACTCTGCCTCCTGAAACCTGTTTCCTGCAATTCTGCCTTGCTTTCAAATCCTCTTCGTTGCCTTCCCTCAATATATTTGTGGACGAGAGTTATCATTTATAACTCTGCAGGTTTGTGAATTGCAGTGCCCTTGAGCTCCATTTGTCAACTCGCTTTTTTGGGAGCTGGCCGCCAAAGCGCAGGATTGCTTCAGGCCGTATTCTGGTTCCGGGGGGCAGGCTGAGCCTGTGGTTCATTCTTCTTCCTGATGGGAAAATAGAGTGACCTGTGCCTGTCCCAACACCTAGAGCTAGTCTCTCATTGGTTCCCCGTCTTCCCGTTCATCCTCAGGCCAAATTGCGACCTGTCCGAAACAGGAGGTTAAAGGTGCAGATTCTCCAAGTAGGGAGATTGTTAGTAGAGCGGCTGGAATGGCGAACCCGAGCACAAGGAGAGGAGAAATGAGGTGCGTTTGAGAACCCTTTCCCGATCACACGGTGTACCATCTTCTGGGTTTCCCACGCATGTTTTCGATGTAGGAAGATGCCCTTGAACCTGGAGATTTGGGACCCACGGCATGGGTACCACGCAGTAGGACTTTAAAGGGTCTGCGTTTGCTCACCCAAGCTCACCAATCCTCTCAGCCCCAAGAGTGTCCAGCCTCATGTCTCATCCAGCTGTGGGTCTAGATATGGTCAATCCAGGTTGCATCAGAGCCCCTGAACGGATTTTGTAAGAATTTCTCTCTCTTTCACTGTCTTTGTTTTATGGGGTTTTTTTTAAGTAATCTATTTTTATAATGGGGTTTAGCTGCTTTTCACTGCTGTGTTTATGCCGCTTTACACCCTCTTGATGCACTTCCAGAGAGAGATCAATACATAGGTTTCAAGACTCTTACTCGTCAGATATATTCTTGGGCGGTGAATAGGGGCTGTTGAGTCCAGTTCACTGAGCAGGGAGTAGGTCTTGTCTATTACATATTTGGCTTGTGGAACGGTATCTGAGCTAATTTCAAACCCTTGTTTTATGCATCACCCCACCTCACCTTTCCCGTTAAGCAGCCATAGTGTGTTTTCTAAATGTGTGACTCTGTTCTGTTTTGTAATTCAGTTCAAGTGTAGCGATTTTGACATTCCCTCTATAAGTGATATCTTAGGATAAGTGTCTTTTTCTCTGTGACTTATTTCACTGAGAGTCATCGTACCTAAATCCACTCATCCTGCTGCTACTAGCCTTATGACATTGATTTCATGGCTGAGTGATATTCCATTGTGCCTAAGTACCACAACTTCTTTATCCATTTTTCGCTTTCCTGGGATATTGAAGGTGTACCGAAGTGGAGGTTCTTGGAAACAGAGCAGCCCTAAACTTTGGGGTGCCTGTGTCTTGTTGATTTTTAGGTTTCCCGATTTATACGCCCATGAGTGGAAGTGCCCTATGCTCTCTAAGCTGTGCTTATTACATGTTTCAGGACACACCGTACACTTCTCCAGAGTGGCTGCTGGCAATTTACAGCCCGCCCATCAGCGTAGCAAGGCTCCCATGTCTCCATGGCCTGTCCTGCATTTCTGGTTTTTACACTTTTTTCAGCATGGCCCTTTTGACCGATGGCAAGCGAGACTTCTTTGTAGCGCTGATTTGCCTTTCGGGCTTGCCTGGTTGGCCAAAAGGGGCGTATGCGTTTTTTCCTGAATATATTCAGGAAAAAACGCATACGCCCCTTTTGGCCAAGGGCATCATTGTCAACGCTTTGCCGCTTTTCATGTGCTTTCAAGGCGAGTCGACTCTGCCTCCTGAAACCTGTTTCCTGCAATTCTGCCTTGCTTTCAAATCCTCTTCGTTGCCTTCCCTCAATATATTTGTGGACGAGAGTTATCATTTATAACTCTGCAGGTTTGTGAATTGCAGTGCCCTTGAGCTCCATTTGTCAACTCGCTTTTTTGGGAGCTGGCCGCCAAAGCGCAGGATTGCTTCAGGCCGTATTCTGGTTCCGGGGGGCAGGCTGAGCCTGTGGTTCATTCTTCTTCCTGATGGGAAAATAGAGTGACCTGTGCCTGTCCCAACACCTAGAGCTAGTCTCTCATTGGTTCCCCATCTTCCCGTTCATCCTCAGGCCAAATTGCGACCTGTCCGAAACAGGAGGTTCAAGGTGCAGATTCTCCAAGTAGGGAGATTGTTAGTAGAGCGGCTGGAATGGCGAACCCGAGCACAAGGAGAGGAGAAATGAGGTGCGTTTGAGAACCCTTTCCCGATCACACGGTGTACCATCTTCTGGGTTTCCCACGCATGTTTTCGATGTAGGAAGATGCCCTTGAACCTGGAGATTTGGGACCCACGGCATGGGTACCACGCAGTAGGACTTTAAAGGGTCTGCGTTTGCTCACCCAAGCTCACCAATCCTCTCAGCCCCAAGAGTGTCCAGCCTCATGTCTCATCCAGCTGTGGGTCTAGATATGGTCAATCCAGGTTGCATCAGAGCCCCTGAACGGATTTTGTAAGAATTTCTCTCTCTTTCACTGTCTTTGTTTTATGGGGTTTTTTTTAAGTAATCTATTTTTATAATGGGGTTTAGCTGCTTTTCACTGCTGTGTTTATGCCGCTTTACACCCTCTTGATGCACTTCCAGAGAGAGATCAATACATAGGTTTCAAGACTCTTACTCGTCAGATATATTCTTGGGCGGTGAATAGGGGCTGTTGAGTCCAGTTCACTGAGCAGGGAGTAGGTCTTGTCTATTACATATTTGGCTTGTGGAACGGTATCTGAGCTAATTTCAAACCCTTGTTTTATGCATCACCCCACCTCACCTTTCCCGTTAAGCAGCCATAGTGTGTTTTCTAAATGTGTGACTCTGTTCTGTTTTGTAATTCAGTTCAAGTGTAGCGATTTTGACATTCCCTCTATAAGTGATATCTTAGGATAAGTGTCTTTTTCTCTGTGACTTATTTCACTGAGAGTCATCGTACCTAAATCCACTCATCCTGCTGCTACTAGCCTTATGACATTGATTTCATGGCTGAGTGATATTCCATTGTGCCTAAGTACCACAACTTCTTTATCCATTTTTCGCTTTCCTGGGATATTGAAGGTGTACCGAAGTGGAGGTTCTTGGAAACAGAGCAGCCCTAAACTTTGGGGTGCCTGTGTCTTGTTGATTTTTAGGTTTCCCGATTTATACGCCCATGAGTGGAAGTGCCCTATGCTCTCTAAGCTGTGCTTATTACATGTTTCAGGACACACCGTACACTTCTCCAGAGTGGCTGCTGGCAATTTACAGCCCGCCCATCAGCGTAGCAAGGCTCCCATGTCTCCATGGCCTGTCCTGCATTTCTGGTTTTTACACTTTTTTCAGCATGGCCCTTTTGACTGATGGCAAGCGAGACTTCTTTGTAGCGCTGATTTGCCTTTCGGGCTTGCCTGGTTGGCCAAAAGGGGCGTATGCGTTTTTTCCTGAATATATTCAGGAAAAAACGCATACGCCCCTTTTGGCCAAGGGCATCATTGTCAACGCTTTGCCGCTTTTCATGTGCTTTCAAGGCGAGTCGACTCTGCCTCCTGAAACCTGTTTCCTGCAATTCTGCCTTGCTTTCAAATCCTCTTCGTTGCCTTCCCTCAATATATTTGTGGACGAGAGTTATCATTTATAACTCTGCAGGTTTGTGAATTGCAGTGCCCTTGAGCTCCATTTGTCAACTCGCTTTTTTGGGAGCTGGCCGCCAAAGCGCAGGATTGCTTCAGGCCGTATTCTGGTTCCGGGGGGCAGGCTGAGCCTGTGGTTCATTCTTCTTCCTGATGGGAAAATAGAGTGACCTGTGCCTGTCCCAACACCTAGAGCTAGTCTCTCATTGGTTCCCCGTCTTCCCGTTCATCCTCAGGCCAAATTGCGACCTGTCCGAAACAGGAGGTTCAAGGTGCAGATTCTCCAAGTAGGGAGATTGTTAGTAGAGCGGCTGGAATGGCGAACCCGAGCACAAGGAGAGGAGAAATGAGGTGCGTTTGAGAACCCTTTCCCGATCACACGGTGTACCATCTTCTGGGTTTCCCACGCATGTTTTCGATGTAGGAAGATGCCCTTGAACCTGGAGATTTGGGACCCACGGCATGGGTACCACGCAGTAGGACTTTAAAGGGTCTGCGTTTGCTCACCCAAGCTCACCAATCCTCTCAGCCCCAAGAGTGTCCAGCCTCATGTCTCATCCAGCTGTGGGTCTAGATATGGTCAATCCAGGTTGCATCAGAGCCCCTGAACGGATTTTGTAAGAATTTCTCTCTCTTTCACTGTCTTTGTTTTATGGGGTTTTTTTTAAGTAATCTATTTTTATAATGGGGTTTAGCTGCTTTTCACTGCTGTGTTTATGCCGCTTTACACCCTCTTGATGCACTTCCAGAGAGAGATCAATACATAGGTTTCAAGACTCTTACTCGTCAGATATATTCTTGGGCGGTGAATAGGGGCTGTTGAGTCCAGTTCACTGAGCAGGGAGTAGGTCTTGTCTATTACATATTTGGCTTGTGGAACGGTATCTGAGCTAATTTCAAACCCTTGTTTTATGCATCACCCCACCTCACCTTTCCCGTTAAGCAGCCATAGTGTGTTTTCTAAATGTGTGACTCTGTTCTGTTTTGTAATTCAGTTCAAGTGTAGCGATTTTGACATTCCCTCTATAAGTGATATCTTAGGATAAGTGTCTTTTTCTCTGTGACTTATTTCACTGAGAGTCATCGTACCTAAATCCACTCATCCTGCTGCTACTAGCCTTATGACATTGATTTCATGGCTGAGTGATATTCCATTGTGCCTAAGTACCACAACTTCTTTATCCATTTTTCGCTTTCCTGGGATATTGAAGGTGTACCGAAGTGGAGGTTCTTGGAAACAGAGCAGCCCTAAACTTTGGGGTGCCTGTGTCTTGTTGATTTTTAGGTTTCCCGATTTATACGCCCATGAGTGGAAGTGCCCTATGCTCTCTAAGCTGTGCTTATTACATGTTTCAGGACACACCGTACACTTCTCCAGAGTGGCTGCTGGCAATTTACAGCCCGCCCATCAGCGTAGCAAGGCTCCCATGTCTCCATGGCCTGTCCTGCATTTCTGGTTTTTACACTTTTTTCAGCATGGCCCTTTTGACCGATGGCAAGCGAGACTTCTTTGTAGCGCTGATTTGCCTTTCGGGCTTGCCTGGTTGGCCAAAAGGGGCGTATGCGTTTTTTCCTGAATATATTCAGGAAAAAACGCATACGCCCCTTTTGGCCAAGGGCATCATTGTCAACGCTTTGCCGCTTTTCATGTGCTTTCAAGGCGAGTCGACTCTGCCTCCTGAAACCTGTTTCCTGCAATTCTGCCTTGCTTTCAAATCCTCTTCGTTGCCTTCCCTCAATATATTTGTGGACGAGAGTTATCATTTATAACTCTGCAGGTTTGTGAATTGCAGTGCCCTTGAGCTCCATTTGTCAACTCGCTTTTTTGGGAGCTGGCCGCCAAAGCGCAGGATTGCTTCAGGCCGTATTCTGGTTCCGGGGGGCAGGCTGAGCCTGTGGTTCATTCTTCTTCCTGATGGGAAAATAGAGTGACCTGTGCCTGTCCCAACACCTAGAGCTAGTCTCTCATTGGTTCCCCGTCTTCCCGTTCATCCTCAGGCCAAATTGCGACCTGTCCGAAACAGGAGGTTAAAGGTGCAGATTCTCCAAGTAGGGAGATTGTTAGTAGAGCGGCTGGAATGGCGAACCCGAGCACAAGGAGAGGAGAAATGAGGTGCGTTTGAGAACCCTTTCCCGATCACACGGTGTACCATCTTCTGGGTTTCCCACGCATGTTTTCGATGTAGGAAGATGCCCTTGAACCTGGAGATTTGGGACCCACGGCATGGGTACCACGCAGTAGGACTTTAAAGGGTCTGCGTTTGCTCACCCAAGCTCACCAATCCTCTCAGCCCCAAGAGTGTCCAGCCTCATGTCTCATCCAGCTGTGGGTCTAGATATGGTCAATCCAGGTTGCATCAGAGCCCCTGAACGGATTTTGTAAGAATTTCTCTCTCTTTCACTGTCTTTGTTTTATGGGGTTTTTTTTAAGTAATCTATTTTTATAATGGGGTTTAGCTGCTTTTCACTGCTGTGTTTATGCCGCTTTACACCCTCTTGATGCACTTCCAGAGAGAGATCAATACATAGGTTTCAAGACTCTTACTCGTCAGATATATTCTTGGGCGGTGAATAGGGGCTGTTGAGTCCAGTTCACTG